>NC_060175.1:100401134-100441134 GCF_021184085.1 Oncorhynchus gorbuscha
GTTTCAGGTGTTTACCCATAATACACCAGTGATACCTCCTCACAGGATGAAGTGGAGGACCATCCTCCTCACCAAATGTTTACCTTGACTTGGAAGAGTTCCAGTGTTGTGATGGATAGTCATAGCCAGCTAGCTAACATAGCATCCCTCTGTTTGAGCAGGGTGTTTCAGTAGGCTAAACTAGCTAGCTGTATTTGTTAGCTAAGTAGGTGAAACTGAAAGTTTAAAATAAATGACACTCTTGCTTCTCCTTCATTTTGGAAGAGATTCATTTGTTCAAAACTGTTCAACTATTGTCTTTCTCTCTCTTTGCGTCAACTACTCACCATATTTTATGCACTGAGTGCTAGCTATCTGTAGCTTATGCTTTCAGAACTCGATTTATTCTCTGATCCTTTGATTGGGTGGACAACATGTCAGTTCATGCTGCAAGAGCTCTGATAGGTTGGAGGATGTCCTCCGGACGTTGTCATAATTACTGTGTAAGTCTATGGAAGGGGGTGAGAACCATGAGCCTCCTAGGTTTTGTATTGAAGTCAATGTACCCAGAGGAGGATGGAAGCTAGCTGTCCTCCGGCTACACCATGGTGCTACCCCTACAGAATGCTGCGGAGGCTACTGTAAACCTTATTTGCATAATAGTGTGTTTTTAATAAATTATTTGGTGACAAGTTTTTATATTTAGCATAGTTTAATCTAAAAAGTGTTTTTATGAAATTCACTGAGGAGGATGGTCCTCCCTTCCTCCTCTGAGGAGCCTCCACTGGTCTCAACAAAGCGGGGCTGTAGTAACATGCCATATACAGTGTAATAAATAGTCTCAACAGAGCAGGGCTAGATAGATAGGGCCATGGTGAGAATAAATCCCTGATGTCAAAAAAAGAAAAATGACTGTGCCAAAAAATGGATGGTCAAAACAACTCAGGAGGACAGTGGAGGCAATAAAGAAAGAGCACGAAAGACACGTGATGTTGTTGCGACAACATATTACACAGAAATACAACACATCATGGCATGCCACAGCATGTTTAAAATGGCAGTGATGTCTCACTATACAGTAACCATATCTATAACGTGCAATTACCAGTAATAACGATGATATGAACAATATATTTGCTCATTAATTTGAATGTTTCTTTGTCAGAAGACAACGCCCTACAGCTAGGTGTAATTGGACAAAATACACTGTTTGGATATGCAAATGTCCTATTACATATTTACAAGCGCTAATTGAGCATGTGATGTCTTTCTGTCACACTTGTTTGATGGAGTGCTAAATCACACACCAAATTAGAACCATATAGCATAGCGTAATGTTGGTTGACCCCTGCACCTGTGATCAGAAGGCGTGTTTCGCTCCACTTCAACCAGCTGTGACAAAACAATCTGATACCTGCTTCGAACAACATGCATCATCTCTTTAATCAATGAAAGCCCTCACGCGGGTTACACAGAACACCTGTGTTGTTATTTTCCCACAGGGCTGAATATACTGCAGTCAGATGCTTTAAAATAGGTTTGTAAACATCTGCTGACGTAAGAAGTTAGGATGACTCAAACCTGCGTCAGGCATCGTGATGGAAAAAACCTTCCCCATAGTAATCCCTAAATACGTGGGAGTTGTCCCACCAACATCAGCCACGTGGAATAAACCTGCAGTGTCTATATTATCACTGTGATAATATAGACAATATCATTGTTGTATTGATTAAGTAATAAAATAAATGGTCGTTAATGTGTGTAAAAGTGACCGTTATTAGCCGCTAAAACTTGCCAATGAGAACCGGTGGATGTCTGTTTGCGTCAGACTTTACGCGCCTCACCGCATGTCAATTTCCATCAAGGAGCTCTCGGTGATTTCGCATCTCAGTGCGCACAGAGGAGAGATGGGTGAATATTTGCCTTACTGAACGTGGGGGTTTAAATATAGACTGTTGTTCAACTGCGAATAAGGTAAGAATGGCATTGAGCCTTTACGACTCTTATTTCCATCTTCCATCAAGAAACGCGTTATTCGATTGCATCATGACATATCTATAGGCTGCAATAATGAGATCATTGTTACAGTCAATGGAAATTAACCGTTATTTCTCACCCTGTCAAATATGTCTATAATACGTGTTGGCATTTCTGCATGATTGTTGCATTAGGTTAATTTATACTGTAGGTTTGCCTATAGAAATCGTTCGCCCTTTTCGGTGCGAGATGAGCCCTCATAGCATATAGGTTGCGGTGTGGTCTACTATATTTAGTTCGATAATGGGCCTACGATGCGCGTCTGCGTCTTTATTTGGTGATCAGGTCAGTGACTGAGGAAATATTCTACTTTGCTCCGTCTTTGGATGCACGGATGTGGATGTCCTATTCGGTTTTTCTTGATTTGACCTTGGCGACAATTCATGTCTCCTCCATCTGTTTTTGAACTGTTTGAAGCAATAATAAAACCAATTTCACTATGGAGCGTCACATTACGCAGTGTGCCTGTGGACACGTGATGATGATGTCTCTCAGTTCGGCCTGGAGGATGCACACCTATCTTATCAAGATGCTAAAAGTCAAGATGCTATGGGATTTTTACTCCGTTAAAAAAAAAAAAAAAATCGACTCGGGAACCACATGGAATATAATATAATAGATTCTATAGAATATAATAATTTGTTGTCCTCAGAGAAGGCCATTCTTTCCCCCAGTAGTTTTGAGTTTGACATTACAGACCCTGGTTCGATCACGGGCTGTATCACAACCGACCGTGATCGGGAGATCCATAGGGCGGCACACAATTGGCCCAGTGTCGTCCAGGTTAGGGGAGGGTTTGGCCATCATTGTAAAATAAGATTTAGTTCTTAACTGACTTGCCGAGTTAAATAAAGGGTAAACATAAGGGACAGATTGAAATTTACCGTGGGGGAGGGGCTGGTCCAACTCAAGGTGTCATCCAAAAGCAAATGCACCCTCCCCATCCCCCAAAGTTACATATATTTTCACATGACCCTCACCTTGTACTGTAAAATAAATTGAACACCTTCCCTCTCATATAATAAACAAAAAATAATGTTTACGACCACAACTACAATAACTGGAGCGACCCTGTGTTTATAAATGTGGATATCGACATTGCCACTTCAGCATGCTTTTGTGGCACAGTCAATGCCACGCAGGGCTACGAGTCAGAAGGTTGAGAGTTCACCGACCACCACAGACAAGCTCAATTTCCCTGCCTGTTTCATTACCCTACGATCAGAACAAGCTGCATACAATGATCAGCTAGGGTGGAGATCCCATTCTCAACATTTTGATGCCATATTTATAATTATAGTACCTTCGGAAAGTGTTGACTTTTCCACATTTTGTTACGTTACAGACTGATCTAAAATGGATTAAAAAATAATAATCATCAGCAATCTACACACAATACCCCATAATAACAAAGTTATTTTTAAATATTTTTTAAAACATTTTTGCCACAAAAAAATACAAAACATAAACAGAAATACAGTATTTACATAAGTATTACCTTATTTACATAAGTATTACCTTATTTACATAAGTATTACCTTATTTACATAATTATTACCTTATTTACATAAGTATTCAGACCCTTTGCTATGAGAATTGAAATTGAGCTCAGGTGCATCCTGTTTCTATTGATCATCCTTGAGATGTTTCTATAACTTGATTAGAGTCCACCTGCGGTAAATTCAAATGATTGGACAAGGCTCAGATCTGGATAAGGGTACCAAAACATTTCTGTAGCATTGAAGGTCCCTAAGAACAGTGTCCTCAATCATTCTTAAATTGAATACATTTGGAACCACCAAGCCTCTTCGTAGAGCTGGCCGCCCGGCCATCGGGGGACAAAAGCCTTGGTCAGGGAGGTGAACAAGAACCCGATGTTCATGGACAAAGCTCCAGAGTTCTTCTGTGTATATGGGAGAACTTTCCAGAAGGACAACCATCTCTGCAGCACTCCACCAATCAGGCCTTTATGGTAGAGTACAAGGCAGACCACCATAGTCCATGTGCCCAAGAACACAAAGGTAACCTGCCTAAATGACTACCGACCCGTAGCACTCACATCTGTAGCCACGAAGTGCTTTGAAAGGCTGGTCATGGCTCACATCAACACAATCACCACAGAAACCCTAGACCCACTCTAATTTGCATACCGCCCCAACAGATCCACAGATGATGCAATCTCTATTGCACTCCACACTGCACATTCCCACCTGGAAAAAAGGAACACCTACGTGAGAATGCTATTCATTGAATACAGCTCAGGGTTCAACACCATAGTGTCCTCAAAGCTCATCACTAAGCTAAGGATCTCAGCACCTCCCTCTGCAACTGGATCCTGGACTTCCTGACGGGCCGCCCCCAGTTGGTAAGGGTAGGGAGCAACACATCTGCCATGCTTATCCTCAACACTGGAGCCCCTCAGAGGTGCATGCTCAGTCCCCTCCTGTACTCCCTGTTCACTCATGACTGCACGGCCAGGAACGACTCCAGCACCATCATTACATTTGCAGATGACACAACAGTGGTAGGCCTGATCACCGACAACGATGAGACAGTCTATAGGGAGGAGGTCAGAGACCTGGCCGTGTGGTGCCAGGACAACAACCTTTCCCTCAACGTGATCAAGACAAAGGAGATGATTGTGGACTAGAGAAAAGGAGGACCGAGCATGCCCCCATTCTCATCGATGGAGCTATAGTGGAGCAGGTTGAGAGCTTCAATTTCCTTGGGGTCCACATCACCAACGAACTAACATGGTCCAAGCACACCAAGAAAGTCATGAAGAGGGCAAGACAAAACCTATTCCCCCTCCCGAGACTGAAAAGATTTCGCATGAGTCCTCAGATCCTCAAAAGGTTCTACAGCTGCACCATTGAGAGCTGGCTACATCACTGCCTGGTATGGCAACTACTCGGCCTTAGACCGCAAGGCACTAAAGAGGGTAGTGCGTATGGCCCAGTACATCACTGGGACTAAGCTTCCTGCCATCCAGGACCTCTATACCAGGCGGTGTCAGAGGAAGGCCCGAAAAATTGCCAAAGACTCCAGGCACCCTAGTCATAGACTGTTCTCTCTGCAACGTCACGATGAGCTTCGGGACAAGTCTCTGAATGTCCTTGAGTGGCCCAGCCATACTTTCCGAATGCACTTTATATGTACATATCTACCTCAATTACCTCGTACCCCTGCACATCGACTCGGAACTGGTACCCTGTGTATATATCCAAGTTATCCTTACTCATTGTGTATTTATTCCTCTTGTTATTATTTTTCTATTATTTCTTGTTTTTCTCTCGGCATTTTTTGGGCCGATATGTAAGCATTTCACTTGTAGTCTAAAGCCTGTTTACGAAGCATGTGACAAATAACATTTGATTTGATTTGACATCACCCATCATGCCATTGGTCCTAACATGAATGCGTTCTTAGCCTCGACCCCAGTTGTGACGGTGTGATATCTGGCAGCGTAAGGCTAGTTCACTCCTATCTTGTCACAGTGACTTCATGTGATTGGCAGCTGTCTTTTATGAGCTGTCATTATGTGAGATAGTGAGAGGAAGATAAGAGAATGGGAGAAGAAATTATGAGAGGTTGGATGGTGCAGGGATGAGATTGAAATTTAACAGGAAGAACCATTGCATACCAACCATTGCCTACCAAGGATCCATCCAGTCGTTTGACCTGTAGAAATGCCACCATTCATAAATTATCAGTGGAGGTTCCTCAGAGGAGGAAGGGGAGGACCATGTCCTCAGTGAATTTCATAAAAATAAATGTTTTTAAACATTTAAAAAGTAATAATTTTTATATAAAACTACAATAAATCTATTCACATGTCACCAAATAATTTATTAAAACACATTTTGTGAAGAAGGTCTACAGTAGCCTCAACAGTACTCTGTTGGGTAGCACCATGGTGTAGCCGGAGGACAGCCAGCTTCCATCCTCCTCTGGGTACATTGACTTCATTACAAAACCTTGGAGGCACATGGTTGTCACCTACTTCCATAGACTTACACAGTAATTATGACAACTTCCGGAGGACATCCTCCAATCTATCAGAGCTCTTGCAGCATGAACTGACATGTTGTCCACGCAATCAAAGGATCAGATAATGAATTTAGTTCTGAAAGCATAAGCTACAGCTAGCTAGCACTGCAGTTCATAAAATGTGATGAGTTGTTGACTCAAAGAAAGAGAAAGACAATAGTTGAACAGTATTAAACAAATGAATTTCTTCCAAAATGAAGGAGAAGCTCGAAAGAAATAGAGATAGAGATTTCGTATTTATTTCTTCACTTTCAGTTTCACTTACTTCACTAGCAAATGCAGCTAGCTAGTTCAACCTAATGAAACATCCTGCTCAAATGTTAGCTGGCTGGCTATGACTATCCAACACAACACTGGAACTCTTCCATGTCAAGGGAAACGTTTGGTATTACTAATTTATTGCCACCGGGGCACGCCAGTGTAACTGCTTACTGACTGTACACTGTAACATTGCTGCATGATTGTAGTGAGTTTACTAACTTGTTAGTTCTATTAGGTGACAATGACGTTCCTTTAGCTAACATGGCGAGAACAACATAGGCTGTGTGTAGCGGTTTGGCTTCGAAAGTTTTTTTTCCGCCTGGTCACATACAGCTGATGCGTTGTGCATTGAAGTCCACAAGTGAAGGGAAGAGGTGAGAGGAGGAGAGCGCATTGATGTGAGAAGGAATACAACATGGCTGCTATGAAAGTGAACTGCATTAACGGGTGATCAGGGTTGTATTCATTCCCCTGATTCCGTTGGAAAAATTCTCAAACGGAACAAAACGGGGATCAACATACCTGAATTTGTCCAATAGAAACTCTTGTTTGCAACTGTTGAACTAATGATTACACCTTGATTAAATTGTGTTTTTTCCTCATCAATTTACACACAATACCCCATAATGACATTGCAAAAACAGGTTTTTCGACATTTTTGCAAAGTTTCTATCATCTCCACAGAGGACCTCTGGAGCTCTGTCAGAGTGACCATCACGTACTTGGTCACCTCCCTGACCAAGGCCCTTCTCCCCCGATTGCTCAATTTGCCCAGGCGGCCAGCTCTAGGAAGAGTCTTGGGGACCTTCAACGCTGCAGACATTTTTTGGTAGCCTTCCCCAGGTCTGTACCTTGACACAATCCTGTCTCAGAGCTCTATGGACAATTAATTTGACCTCATGGCTTGGTTTTTGCTCTGACATGCACTGTCAACTGTGGGACCTTATATAGACAGGTGTGTGCCTTTCCAAATAATTTCCAATCAATTGAATTTACCACAGCTGGACTCCAATCAAGTTGTCGAAAACATCTCAAGGATGATCAATGGAAACAGGATGCACCTGAGCTCAATTTTGAGTCATCTGAATACTTATGTAAATAAGGTACCTGTTTTCACTTTGTCATTATGGGGTATTGTGTGTACATTGATGAGGAACACATTTCATCATATTTAATCCATTTTAGAATAAGACTGTAACGGAAAAAAATATGAAATAATTATTTTATTTGGCAAATAAAGTATACAAGATAAGCCAAGACAGTTAATAAAAATTAAAAAATTAAGTATTATTAACCCCCCCAAAGAAAATAAAAAGTCAAACAAATTATTAAATAAAATATCTCTAAGGAAATAATATTTAAAAAAATAAAAAATAGTGTACAACATAAGACATTTTTTGTAGCTCAGTTGGTAGAGCATGGCGCTTGTAACGCCAGGGTAGTGGGTTCGATCCCCGGGACCACCCATACGTAGAATGTATGCACACATGACTGTAAGTCGCTTTGGATAAAAGCGTCTGCTAAATGGCATATATTATATTATATTATTATATTGTTATCAAACTAAGTAAAGAAATAAAACAAAACTAGTATTGCAAGCTCTCCTCAACAGTGCAATACACATTCATCAAAAAATACACAATATCAACACATTTATTTAAAAAAATACACAATACCCTCACATTTATAATAAAATACACAATATCAACACATTTATAATAAAATACACAATATTAACACATTTCTAAGAATATTTAGAAGAAGGGGGTGATGTTCAAGCTGTGAATATGTAAGTTGGTTGGTGAGGTTGAGTAGGTGCAACATTTTTGTTGAGAATCAGGTGTGAAGAGTCAGTGAAAATCGTCTCTTAAGGTGCATGTGATTGTCTGTGATCTTTGCATAATCAGATGTTCTAGGTTGGGGCTTTTTCTCCCCGTAAGGCCCTTCTTCTCCGGCCTGCTGATGCAATCAGGTCCTCAAACCCAAGGAAGTGTCAGGGTGGAGAAGTTCTTCAAAAGGCATCCGTCTCCTCTGATTCTGTCTCCACATCCGACATCATGTCTTCAGTAGCACATGCAAAACGCTGCTTCTCTTCAGCAGAGTTATTTTTGGACTGACTTTCCAGATTCTGTAAAATTATAGGAGACAAGTTATTTTGCCATTAAACAACACTGGAATCTCAATCAGCAAAACTGGAATCTCAATAAACAACACTGGAATCTCAATAAACAACACTGGAATCTCAATAAAGAACACTGGAATCTCAATCAGCAAAACTGGAATCTCAATAAACAACACTGGAATCTCAATAAACAACACTGGAATCACAATAAAGAACACTGGAATCTCAATAAACAACACTGGAATCTCAATAAACAACACTGGAATCTCAATAAAGAACACTTGAATCTCAATAAACAACACTGGAATCTCAATAAAGAACACTGGAATCTCAATAAACAACACTGGAATCTCAATAAACAACACTGGAATCTCAATAAACAACACCGGAATCTCAATAAAGAACACTGGAATCTCAATCAGCAAAACTGGAATCTCAATAAACAACACTGGAATCTCAATAAACAACACTGGAATCTCAATAAAGAACACTTGAATCTCAATAAACAACACTGGAATCTCAATAAAGAACACTGGAATCTCAATAAACAACACTGGAATCTCAATAAACAACACTGGAATCTCAATAAAGAACACTGGAATCCCAATAAACAAAACTGGAATCTCAATAAACAACACAGGAATCTCAATAAACAACACTGGAATCTCAATAAAGAACACTGGAATCTCAATAAACAACACTGGAATCTCAATAAACAACACTGGGAATCTCAAATCTATAAAAGCACACTAAAATCTGTGGAACAAGTCTCAACTTTTCAAAACTCAAGTATTGTATTTAAAATGTATGGATTGGTTTACATTTATAAAGTAACCTGTCTCTGGTGACGCCGGCTTCACTATTTGATTTCCCCGTTCCTTTGCTCTCTTCGCGCACGGTGTCCGACGACAACGTATGCCTGTTTCTTTCATTCCAATACCGATGTGCAGCTGCATCTGAGTCAGTGTGGTGTATTAGCAGTGGTTATATACATCAAAATCCTTGAGAATATAGTAAGATGTAGAACAATGTTACTGTCAGTACATGTCTGTATCGGACTGTCTGTGTAGCTTCATCTCAGCTGACTGACCTGCAGTCAGTCCATGTCTGTATGGGACTACTCGCTGTCTGTGTAGCTTCATCTCAGCTGACTGACCTGCAGTCAGTCCATGTCTGTATGGGACTACTCGCTGTCTGTGTAGCTTCATCTCAGCTGACTGACCTGCAGTCAGTCCATGTCTGTATGGGACTACTCGCTGTCTGTGTAGCTTCATCTCAGCTGACTGACCTACAGTCAGTCCATGTCTGTATGGGACTACTCGCTGTCTGTGTAGCTTCATCTCAGCTGACTGACCTGCAGTCAGTCCATGTCTGTATGGGACTACTCACTGTCTGTGTAGCTTCATCTCAGCTGACTGACCTGCAGTCAGTACA
This sequence comes from Oncorhynchus gorbuscha, assembly GCF_021184085.1. Lineage (NCBI taxonomy): Eukaryota > Metazoa > Chordata > Actinopteri > Salmoniformes > Salmonidae > Oncorhynchus > Oncorhynchus gorbuscha. The sequence goes on from NC_060175.1 coordinate 100,411,018, forward strand.
TGTCTGTATGGGACTACTCGCTGTCTGTGTAGCTTCATCTCAGTTGACTGACCTGCAGTCAGTACATGGTGGACTGTTCTTCCTGAGGCATGACATAGAAAAAACATGAAATTGAAAAAAATATTCTCACCACTCTTTTGTGTAACATATTTGGACCATCCGCAAATTAACAGCATTCAAATATTCAACCTAAGCTAGTTCAAGTAACAGACACATCTCAACATCAACTGTTCAGAGGAAACTGTGTGAATCAGGCATTAATGTTCGAATTGCTGCAAAGAAACCACTACTAAAGGACACCAATACGAAGAAGACACTTGCTTGGGCCAAGAAACACGAGCAATGGACATTAGACCAGTGGAGATCTGTTCTTTGGTCTGATGAGCTCAAATTTGAGATTTTTGGTTCCAAACGCCTTGTCTTTGTGTGACGCTGAGCAGGTGAACGGATGTTTTCCGCACGTGTGTTTCCCACAGTGAAGCATGGAGGAGGAGGAGGTGTGTGGTTCCCACAGTGAAGCATGGAGGAGGAGGTGGTGTGGTGGTGTAGGGGTGCTTTGCTGGTGACACTGTCTGTAATTTATTTAGAATTCACGACACACTTAACCAGCATGGCTACCACAGCATTCTGCAGCGATACGCCATCCCATCTGGTTTGCGCTTACTGGGACTATCATTTGTTTTACAACAAGACAATGACCCAAAACACACCTCCAGGCTGTGTAAAGGCTATTTGACCAAGAAGGAGAGTGATGGAGTGCTGCATCGGATGACCTGTCCTCCACAATCACCCGACCTCAACCCAGTTGAGATGGTTTGGGATGAGTTGGACTGCAGAGTGAAGTAAAAGCAGCCAACAAGTGCTCAGCATATGTGGGAACTCCTTCAAGACTGTTGGGAGAGCATTCCTCATGAAGCTGGTTGAGATAATGCCAACAGTGTGCAAAGCTGTCATCAAGGCAAAGGGTAGCTACTTTGAAGAATCGAAAATATAAAATATATTTTGATTCTTTTAACACTTTTTTGGTTACTACATGATTCCATATGTGTTATTTCATAGTTTAGATGCCTTGACTAATAGTCTACAATGTAGAAAATCGTAAAAATAAACAAAAACCCTTGAATGAGTAGGTGTTTCCAGACCTTATACTGTACATGTGCACACTGGGAAACAGGTTATTGTATGCATTGTTAGGGTGCCATTTGGGATGCACATCTCCTGGAGATTTTGAAGATTTTGTTACCAACTATTACCAACTTAAAAAAACAAAACAATTACAATGTACTGTGTATAGTCTGCCACAGTGAGATGGACACTAAACTGATGACTATGTGATGAAGTGCTGTAGGCACCCTATATAGTGCACTACTTTTGACCAGGGCCCATAGGACTGGGGTCAGAAGTAATGCACTATATATGGATATATATAGGATGTCATTTGGGACAAAGTCTTGATTTGTCTCTAATATCTATTCTCTGGAAGAGGTCAAGAGGTGTTGAGTACTGAGTGTGTGAGAACCAAGGGATGAGCCATGTTTTATTGAATACTGACGGAGTCCACTGAGGAGTATGTGAAAGCAGCATGTCGTGACTGCAGGAGATTGTCCAAGCTAAGGAATGTGATGTTCGGTGCAGACAGAGTGCAGTTGGACTGGTCTCTGGGTGGCCATCTCAGTGAGAACTCCCTCACTGCTGCACATGAGAGACCATGTTTAATTATGTCATCTAGCTGGTCTCTTGACCCTCACAGCTTCAGTGGCCTCCGTTTAGATCAAACAGACCTGCCTGCCGTCCGACAGGTGATGTCTTTAGAGGCAGTCACTGAAACAGCTCAGAAAGTTTACCTCAAAGTCTGATAATATGACTTTCAAGATATATGCCCCATCTGAGGTCCTATCTCTTGGCTTAGTTGTTGCTTGGCATTTTAATCTGTTGATGTTCTTGTCGTCCCATTATTGTCTGTTTCATTTAAATGTCAAGTATTTCATGTCAATTTAAAGTATTTAAGCGCATTCAAACATTGTGTGGCTTCGACCGTGTTAGCCTGCTGAGTAAAGCCTAGGCATTAGCCCGAGGAGCTAACGCACGTTTTCAGGTCTCAGACAAGCTTCACAGCTCCACCTCTGTTGCACTTGAGACTGCCTGTCTACTGTCTGCTGTTGTGGTGTCAGAACTCAGTATGATGTCAGCTGTTGTGGTGACAGAATTGTCAGCTGTGGTGCCAGAACTTTCTGCCGTGGTGCCAGAACTGTCTGTTGTGGTACCAGAACTCAGTATGATGTCAGCTGTGGTGCCAGAGCTGTCTGCTGTGGTGCCAGAGCTGTGTGCCGTGGTGCCAGAACTGTGTGCCCTGTTGCCAGAACTCATTCTGTTGTCTGTTGTGGTACCAGAACTCAGTATGATGTCAGCTGTGGTGCCAGAACTTTCTGCCGTGGTGCCAGAACTGTCTGTTGTGGTACCAGAACTCAGTATGATGTCAGCTGTGGTGCCAGAGCTGTCTGCCGTGGTGCCAGAACTGTGTGCCGTGGTGCCAGAACTCAGGACCAAATCTTGCGTGCGCTGGTCCTCTACTCAGTCTACTTAGCACAGGCTTTCTCCATCAGCTGTTGGGCTAAAATGGCTGGAATGGCTGTTGTAGTCGAGCTGAATGGTGTTCATAGACAGCTTGGTCACACAAAATATACAAACCTAAACTGTAGCAGTAACTCCAGACATGGACTCACCTCCACATTAAACACGTTTTGTTTCTAAATAATATATGACGTGGACAAATTAGATGTTTTTTTCTTTGTTTACACAATATTCTCAAGGCCAGTAATCACACTAACAGACACCCACATTGGCTGCAACTCAGGTGATCAGAAATGTCACGAACATGACTCAGCTTTAATGTGTTTCAGACTTGACTGTGGTTTGTAATACAATGTTCCACTGATACACCGAAATGGTGGCCAAAAGAAATAACATATTTTCACCTTGGTCTTGTAGATAACACAGTTTATTCAGTAACCATCTCTAAACCATTCTCTTCACAGATTCTGGACAAAACAGCGTACCCCAACTGCGTCCTTCTTCACATCTCTGTGGATTCGACCCTCTGAACATCTCTGACCCGTCAGACTCCTACCACCCACCGTCACCATGCTTAAGAACAGCAAGGTGACCCTGGGACTCCCTCACAGTGATCCAGTCACTGAGTCAGTGGCGGACCTCCTGACCCTGGCTGAGCCCCTGGATTATAAGAGTAGCCGGATGAGTATGGGTCTCAGCCCCGGGGCCCAGCCAGCCATGGGCAAGGGCCTGCTGCCTTCTCCAGGGGACGAGGAGGGGAGGCCGGCCTGGAACAGCAAGCTGCAGTATATCCTGGCCCAAGTTGGGTTTTCTGTAGGCTTGGGCAACGTCTGGAGGTTCCCTTACCTGTGTCAGAAGAATGGAGGAGGTGGGTACTGGAGATTCTGGGTACTGTAGTGTCTGGTGGGGAATAATGGGGAGAACCCAGTGTATCTTTATTTGACCTAAGTGAACTGTGTTATAGTAATGATGATTACGATAATGATGATGACGATAATGATGATGATGAGGATGAGGACGATGAGGATGATGATGATGATGATGAGGATGATGAGGATGAGGATGATGATGAGGATGATGATGATGATGAGGATGATGATGACGATGATGATGATGATGAGGATGACGATGATGAGGATGAGGATGATGAGGATGATGATGACGATGATGAGGATGATGATGATTAGGATGATGATGAGGATGAGGATGATGAGGATGATGATGACGATGATGAGGATGATAATGAGGATGACGTTGATGATGAGGATGATGATGATGATGACAGTAATGATGACGTTCACAATCAGGGTTCAGACATAGTAAAAGATAACCCTCCAGCTCTTATGGCTGATATTGGGTGACAGGACCCAATTTAGCAGGTGGAAAATATGCTTCTATAATGACCTAATGTGCTGTGGATCTGTAACGTAGTAGAGCTATACCTTTTAATGCTGGTAAATAACGCCCAACCAATCAGCCTAAAATGAACACAGGTGGAACCAATAAACAGAAAGGGGGGAAAGGGATCAGTGGCAGCTAGTAGGCCAGTGACGACGACCGCCGAGCGCCACCCTAACAGGAAGGGGAGCCACCTTCGGTAGGAGTATACCCTATTACTTTAGTACCCCAGTATACCCTAGTACTATAGTACCCTAGTATACCCTATTACAATAGTACCCTAGTATACCATAGTACTACCCTCCACTGGGATACTGTCCTAGGCTATACTAGTACTATAGTACCCTAGTATACCCTATTACAATAGTACCCTAGTATACCATAGTACTACCCTCCACTGGGATACTGTCCTAGGCTATACTAGTACTATAGTACCCTAGTATACCCTATTACAATAATACCCTAGTATACCATAGTACTACCCTCCACTGGGATACTGTCCTAGGCTATACTAGTACTATAGTACCCTAGTATACCCTATTACAATAGTACCCTAGTATACCATAGTACTACCCTCCACTGGGATACTGTCCTACCCTGAACACTGCACTGTGTCAGCTCTGTGAACAGATACTCAGTCATAATTGAGTGCATTCGGCTATCTGCAATAAACTGCATTTGGCATTCAGGAAATGAGAGCGATATTAGCTCAAATGCTGCAGATGTATTTTCTCTGTAATGTGACAGTGACACCATTTGCTTGGAGGACAATGAAGCAGTCATACTATGGTACCATGCAACATGGAGCCCCCCCCCAGTTCTCAACCATCCCTGATGAAGTAGTCATGGAGCCCCCCCCCCCCCAGTTCTCAACCATCCCTGATGAAGTAGTCATGCAGTTCCCCCCCAGTTCTCAACCATCCCTGATGAAGTAGTCACCCCCAGTTCTCAACCATCCCTGATGAAGTAGTCATGGAGCCCCCCCAGTTCTCAACCATCCCTGAGTTCTCAACCATCCCTGATGAAGTAGTCATGGAGCCCCCCCTCAACCATCCCTGATGAAGTAGTCATGGAGCCCCCCAGTTCTCAACCATCCCTGATGAAGTAGTCATGGAGCCCCCCCCCCCCCAGTTCTCAACCATCCCTGATGAAGTAGTCTTGGAGCCCCCCCCCCATTTGTGAACCATCCCTGATGAAGGAGTCATGGAGGTCCGTACTGGATACACATCACAGAGTGAGAGCCCCCATCTTAGGTTTCATATCTCACTGTCTCGACCTTCTCTAATGTTTCTCTTTAGATGTGTGAATAGGCTAAATGGAACGTGTGTGTGTGTGTGTGTGTGTGTGTGTGTGTGTGTGTGTGTGTGTGTGTGTGTGTGTGTGTGTGTGTGTGTGTGTGTGTGTGTGTGTGTGTGTGTGTGTGTGTGTGTGTGTGTGTGTGTGTGTGTGTGTGTGTGTGTGTGTGTGTGTGTGTGTGTGTGTGTTCTCTCCGGCTGAAATCCTCTGTCACCATTGTGCCGCTACATTGTCTTCTCTCTCAACTGGACTTGTAGTTTGTGAGTGATGGTAATGAGTGATGATGCTCAGTGGAACTAAAAGAGGTACAGTTATAGTGGAAGACAGAGAGAGACAGGAGGTGGTGAGGCTGCAGAAGTAGGATTTTTTTATTTAACCTTTATTTAACTAGGCAAGTCAGTTTAAGAACAAATTCTTATTTACAATGACAGCCTACCCCAGCCAAACCCTAACCCAGATGACGCTGTGACAGTTGTGCACCACACTATGGGACTCCCAATCACAGCCAGTTGCGATACAGCCTGGAATCAAATCAGGGTCTGTCACATCTCCAGCACTGAGATGCAGTGCCTTAGACCACGGCGCCACACGGGAGACCAATATTAGAGGACATGAAAAAGTAGTCTGGCTTTGTTTCGTTAGCTTGAGACATTTCTGAGCTGGCCTTTTCCTTCCATCCAGAAGGCTGTTTCAAGTTTGACCTTTGCAGATTGTAATTGACTCTCTCTCTCTCTCTCTCTCTCTCTCTCTCTCTCTCTCTCTCTCTCTCTCTCTCTCTCTCTCTCTCTCTCTCTCTCTCTCTCTCTCTCTCTCTCTCTCTCTCTCTCTCTCTCTCTCTCTCTCTCTCTCTCTCTCTCTCTCTCCCTCTCTCCCTCTCTCTCCCTCTCTCCCTCTCTCTCTCTCCCTCTCCCTCTCCCCCTCTCTTTCTCGCTCCCTCTCTCCCTCTCTCTCCCTCTCTCTCCCTCTCTCTCTCCCTCTCCCTCTCTCCCCCCCCCCCTCGCCTCTCTCAGGTGCGTACCTGGTCCCTTACTTTATCCTCCTCATTCTCATTGGGATCCCTCTGTTCTTTCTTGAGCTGGCGGTGGGACAGAGGATCCGGCGTGGGAGCATTGGAGTGTGGAACTATGTTTACCCTCAGCTAGGAGGCATCGGGGTCTCCAGTCTAATGGTGAGATGTGCGCGCACACACACACACACACACACATAGAGAGAGAGAGAGATACACACACACACTCACTCAAGTTCCTTGGTGTCCTTATCACGGTGTCCTTATCACGGTGTCCTTGGTGTCCTTATAAGGAATTAACATGGTCCACACACACCCACACAGTTGTGAAGAGGACATGACAGCGCCTCTTCCCCCTTAGGAGACTGAAAAAGATTTGGCATGGGCCCTCAGATCCTCAAAAGTTCTACGGCTGCACCATTGAGAGCATATTGACTGGCTGCATCACCAATTGGTACGGCGACTGCAAGGCACTTGACCGTAAGCTCCCTGCCATCCAGGTCTTCTATACCAGGCGGTGTCAAAGGAATGCCCCAAAAATTGTCAAAGACTCCAGCCACCCAAGCCACCAGTCTGGAACCAACAGGACCCGGAACAGCTTCTACCCCCAAGCCATAAGACTGCGGCTACCAGCTGCTGCTACTGTTTATTATCTATCCTGTTGTCTAATCACTTTATCTCTGCCTATATGTACATAGCTACCTCAGTTACCTCGTACCCCTGCAAATCGACTCGTTACTGGTACTCTCTGTATATAGCCATGTTATTACCTGTTACTCCATGAGGGCTGAGGCAGAGGCAGTGAGGGCTGAGGCAGAGGCAGTGAGGGCCGAGGCAGAGGCAGTGAGGGCAGAGGCAGAGGCAGTGAGGGCCGAGGCAGAGGCAGTGAGGGCCGAGGCAGAGGCAGTGAGGGCCGAGGCAGAGGCAGTGAGGGCCGAGGCCGGGGCCGAGGCAGAGGCAGTGAGGGCTAAGGCAGAGGCAGTGAGGGCCGAGGCAGAGGCAGTGAGGGCTAAGGCAGAGACAGTGAGGGCTAAGGCAGAGGCAGTGAGGGCTAAGGCAGAGGCAGTGAGGGCCGAGGCAGAGGCAGTGAGGGCTAAGGCAGAGGCAGTGAGGGCTAAGGCAGAGGCAGTGAGGGCTAAGGCAGAGGCAGTGAGGGCCGAGGCAGAGGCAGTGAGGGCTAAGGCAGAGGCAGTGAGGGCCGAGGCAGAGGCAGTGAGGGCCGAGGCAGAGGCAGTGAGGGCCGGGGCCGAGGCAGTGAGGGCTAAGGCAGAGGCAGTGAGGGCCGAGGCAGAGGCAGTGAGGGCAGAGGCAGAGGCAGTGAGGGCTGAGGCAGGCTGGATGTAACACGAGGAGCTCAGCTCTGCCCAGAAGCTATAAATACGACCACTGACGACCAGCTAGAACACTGCTGGAAGAACACACCTCTATTATTCATAGGCACTTCAGCTGTGGGCTACACGAGTGTCTGAGCAGGGAACACAGGAGAGGGCGGTCCTGTTCGTATAGCCTACAGAATGTCAATTGAGTTGCCTTGTTTAGCTTTGTGTGTTGTGTGTCGTGTTGGCTCGGAAAGCCGTGTGTTTGTGTAACCTAGACTACACCACCCTTTTGGTTGATTGGATGCTCTGAATTGCTATGGGTTTCCCACACCATAGCAAATTAACAATATAAAAACACCTGAATACTAAAAATAGATGTTTGTATGTTGAGTAATGACAAAGGTTTCTCAGGAAGACCTAAGGATTGTTCTCTCTCTCTCTCTCTCTCTCTCTCTCTCTCTCTCTCTCTCTCTCTCTACCTCTACCTCTACCTCTACCTCTACCTCTCTCTCTCTCTCTCTCTCTCTCTCTCTCTCTCTCTCTCTCTCTCTCTCTCTCTCTCTCTCTCTCTCTCTCTCTCTCTCTCTCTCTCTCTCTCTCTCTCTCTCTCTCTCTCTCTCTCTACCTCTACCTCTCTACCTCTCTCTATCTCTACCTCTCTCTATCTCTCCTCTCTCTCTCTCTCTCTCTCTCTCTCTCTCTCTCTCTCTCTCTCTCTCTACCTCTCCTCTACCTCTCCTCTCCTCTCTCTCTCTCTCTCTCTCTCTCTCTCTCTCTCTCTCTCTCTCTCTCTCTCTCTCTCTCTCTCTCTCCTCTCTCTCTACCTCTCTCTCTCTCTACCTCTCTCTATCTCTACCTCTCTCTCTCTCTCTCTCTCTACCTCTCTCTCTCTCTCTACCTCTATCTCTACCTCTCTCTCTCTCTCTCTCTCTCTCTCTCTCTCTCTCTCTCTCTCTCTCTCTCTCTCTCTCTCTCTCTCTCTCTACCTCGCTCTCTCTCTATCTCTACCTCTCCCTCTCCCCCTCTCCCCCTCTCCCTCCAGGTGTGTGGCTGGGCCTGTACTACAATGTGATCATCGGCTGGAGTATCTTCTACTTTTTCCAGTCCTTCCAGTACCCGCTGCCCTGGGCAGAGTGCCCCATCAGGGTGGTCAACGGAAGCCAAGCCAGTGAGTACAAAACATAAAATACTCTCAAAATGTACAGACAACTAATACTAACATGCTAACGTAAATGCTAATGTACAGACAACTAATACTAACATGCTAACGTAAATGCTAATGTACAGACAACTAATACAAACATGCTAACGTAAATGCTAATGTACAGACAACTAATACTAACATGCTAACGTAAATGCTAATGTACAGACAACTAATACTAACATGCTAACGTAAATGCTAATGTGCAGACAACTAACACTAACATAATATTCTGTTTTATTTGGAATTGCAAGCCAGATAAAATTAAAAGGGCCTATTTATATAACGAATATGAATTCGGAGGGCAGAAATGATTAAATATTAAAGCCTTAGATCTCTCACTAACGGCATCAGTCATACAAAAGTTATACTTTATGCAAACTGGTTCTCTAGTAAATTGAATGTCTCATCCTATATTCAGGAAGGGCCTTTTTCCCTTTATTCAGATTACAGCTCACTTTCGATTGTTTGAAAAGGAAATCATCTCCAAAATATCTTCTTTTTTTAAAAACAAGCCTTAGAAAGTTGGTTGCAATTTCAGTTTAATCCACCTGAAAAGACAGAACAAATAATAAAACAGATATTGTGGTTAAATTCAAATATACTAATTTGATTTAAAAAACTTTTTTTTCCCCGAAATGTTTAAAAAAGGTATAATTTTTGTGAATGATATCATAAATAGGACTGGTGGAATTGTGTCACACATGCAGCTAACACAGACATATGGAAATGTCTGCTCTACCCAAAATTACAACCAATTAATTGCAGGGTTACCACAAAAACGGAAGAGGCAAGTAGAAGGGGGAAAAAGTAAGGAACTTGTATGTCGGCCCTGTATTAAAGAACATAAATGGTTAAAGAAAAGTGTGATAAATAAAAACATAGACCAATTTCATTTAAGGACCAAAAAACGGACAGCTGTGCCATATAAATTGCAAAATAGTTGGGAAGAGATTTTGGATGTACCCATTCCATGGCACATGGTTTATGAATTGATACGCGAAACAACGCCGCATTCAAAACGTCTAATTTTTTCAATTTAAATTACTATACAACATTCTTGCAACGAATAGAATGTTATATATATGGGGGATACAATCTTCCCAGCTCTGCAGAATCTGCTGTGAGGAGGCAGAGTCATTAGATCATTTATTTTGGTATTGTCCATATGTAGCTCGTTTTTGGTCACAGGTCCAGGAATGGCTGAAGAATTGTAACATTTACCTGGAGATAACACTGCAGGCAGCAATACTGGGTGATTTAAAATGCCATAGTCAATCAATCAAGCAATAATATAATAATTATTTTAGCAAAAATGTTTATTTTTAATTTACAATCTGTAGAAGCTATGAGAATAGAAAGGTTCAGTACGTTTGTGAAGCATCACAGCACAGTTGAAAAATATATGGCAAATAGAAATCCAAAATGGATGATGTTGAGAGACAGATGGGAGGGGTTGAATAGAGCTGAAGGGTGGGAATGGATGGTGTTGAGAGACAGATGGGAGAGGCTGAATGGAGCTGAAGGGTGGGAATGGATGGTGTTGAGAGATAGATGGGAGAGGCTGAATGGAGCTGAAGGGTGGGACTGGATGGTGTTGAGAGATAGATGGGAGGGGTTGAATGGAGCTGAAGGGTGGGACTGGATGATGTTGAGAGATAGATGGGAGGGGCTGAATGGAGCTGAAGGGTGGGACTGGATGGTGTTGAGAGATAGATGGGAGGGGTTGAATGGAGCTGAAGGGTGGGACTGGATGGTGTTGAGAGATAGATGGGAGGGGCTGAATGGAGCTGAAGGGTGGGACTGGATGATGTTGAGAGATAGATGGGAGGGGTTGAATAGAGCTGAAGGGACTGGATGATGTTGAGAGACAGATGGGAGGGGTTGAATAGAGCTGAAGGGACTGGATGATGTTGAGAGACAGATGGGAGGGGTTGAATAGAGCTGAAGGGTGGGACTGGATGGTGTTGAGAGATAGATGGGAGGAGTTGAATGGAGCTGAAGGGTGGGACTGGATGATGTTGAGAGATAGATGGGAGGGGTTGAATGGAGCTGAAGGGTGGGACTGGATGGTGTTGAGAGATAGATGGGAGGGGTTGAATAGAGCTGAAGGGTGGGACTGGATGATGTTGAGGGATAGATGGGAGGGGTTGAATAGAGCTGAAGGGACTGGATGATGTTGAGAGACAGATGGGAGGGGTTGAATAGAGCTGAAGGGACTGGATGATGTTGAGAGACAGATGGGAGGGGTTGAATAGAGCTGAAGGGTGGGACTGGATGGTGTTGAGAGATAGATGGGAGGAGTTGAATGGAGCTGAAGGGTGGGACTGGATGATGTTGAGAGATAGATGGGAGGGGTTGAATGGAGCTGAAGGGTGGGACTGGATGGTGTTGAGAGATAGATGGGAGGGGTTGAATAGAGCTGAAGGGTGGGACTGGATGATGTTGAGGGATAGATGGAGGGGTTTGAATGGAGCTGAAGGGTGGGACTAGATGGTGTTGAGAGACAGATGGGAGGGGTTGAATAGAGCTGAAGGGTGGGACTGGATGGTGTTGAGAGACAGATTGGAGGGGTTGAATAGAGCTGAAGGGTGGGACTGGATGGTGTTGAGAGATAGATTGGAGGGGTTGAATAGAGCTGAAGGGTGGGACTGGATGATGTTGAGAGACAGATGGGAGGGGTTGAATGGAGCTGAAGGGTGGGACTGGATGGTGTTGAGAGACAGATGGGAGGGGCTGAATGGAGCTGAAGGGTGGGACTGGATGATGTTGAGAGACAGATGGGAGGGGTTGAATGGAGCTGAAGGGTGGGACTGGATGATGTTGAGAGACAGATTGGAGGGGTTGAATAGAGCTGAAGGGTGGGACTGGATGATGTTGAGAGACAGATTGGAGGGGTTGAATAGAGCTGAAGGGTGGGACTGGATGATGTTGAGAGACAGATGGGAGGGGTTGAATGGAGCTGAAGGGTGGGACTGGATGATGTTGAGAGACAGATTGGAGGGGTTGAATAGAGCTGAAGGGTGGGACTGGATGATGTTGAGAGACAGATTGGAGGGGTTGAATAGAGCTGAAGGGTGGGACTGGATGATGTTGAGAGACAGATGGGAGGGGTTGAATAGAGCTGAAGGGTGGGACTGGATGATGTTGAGAGACAGATGGGAGGGGTTGAATAGAGCTGAAGGGTGGGACTGGATGATGTTGAGAGACAGATTGGAGGGGTTGAATGGAGCTGAAGAGTGGGACTGGATGGTGTTGAGAGACAGATTGGAGGGGTTGAATAGAGCTGAAGGGTGGGACTGGATGATGTTGAGAGACAGATGGGAGGGGTTGAATGGAGCTGAAGGGTGGGACTGGATGGTGTTGAGAGACAGATGGGAGGGGCTGAATGGAGCTGAAGGGTGGGGCTGGATGATGTTGAGAGACAGATGGGAGGGGTTGAATGGAGCTGAAGGGTGGGACTGGATGATGTTGAGAGACAGATTGGAGGGGTTGAATAGAGCTGAAGGGTGGGACTGGATGATGTTGAGAGACAGATTGGAGGGGTTGAATAGAGCTGAAGGGTGGGACTGGATGATGTTGAGAGACAGATGGGAGGGGTTGAATGGAGCTGAAGGGTGGGACTGGATGATGTTGAGAGACAGATTGGAGGGGTTGAATAGAGCTGAAGGGTGGGACTGGATGATGTTGAGAGACAGATTGGAGGGGTTGAATAGAGCTGAAGGGTGGGACTGGATGATGTTGAGAGACAGATGGGAGGGGTTGAATAGAGCTGAAGGGTGGGACTGGATGATGTTGAGAGACAGATGGGAGGGGTTGAATAGAGCTGAAGGGTGGGACTGGATGATGTTGAGAGACAGATTGGAGGGGTTGAATGGAGCTGAAGGGTGGGACTGGATGGTGTTGAGAGACAGATTGGAGGGGTTGAATAGAGCTGAAGGGTGGGACTGGATGATGTTGAGAGACAGATGGGAGGGGTTGAATGGAGCTGAAGGGTGGGACTGGATGGTGTTGAGAGACAGATGGGAGGGGCTGAATGGAGCTGAAGGGTGGGGCTGGATGATGTTGAGAGACAGATGGGAGGGGTTGAATGGAGCTGAAGGGTGGGACTGGATGATGTTGAGAGACAGATTGGAGGGGTTGAATAGAGCTGAAGGGTGGGACTGGATGATGTTGAGAGACAGATTGGAGGGGTTGAATAGAGCTGAAGGGTGGGACTGGATGATGTTGAGAGACAGATGGGAGTGGTTGAATGGAGCTGAAGGGTGGGACTGGATGGTGTTAAGAGATGGGAGGGGTTGAATAGAGCTGAAGGGTGGGACTGGATGGTGTTAGAGATAGATGGGAGGGGTTGAATAGAGCTGAAGGGTGGGACTGGATGATGTTGAGAGACAGATTGGAGGGGTTGAATGGAGCTGAATAGTGGGACTGGATGGTGTTGAGAGACTGGAGGGATGGAGGGGTTGAATAGAGCTGAAGGGTGGGACTGGATGATGTTGAGAGACAGATGGGAGGGGTTGAATGGAGCTGAAGGGTGGGACTGGATGGTGTTGAGAGACAGATGGGAGGGGCTGAATGGAGCTGAAGGGTGGGACTGGATGATGTTGAGAGAGATGGGAGGGGTTGAATGGAGCTGAAGGGTGGGACTGGATGATGTTGAGAGACAGATTGGAGGGGTTGAATAGAGCTGAAGGGTGGGACTGGATGATGTTGAGAGACAGATGGGAGGGGTTGAATAGAGCTGAAGGGTGGGACTGGATGATGTTGAGAGACAGATGGGAGGGGTTGAATGGAGCTGAAGGGTGGGACTGGATGATGTTGAGAGACAGATTGGAGGGGTTGAATAGAGCTGAAGGGTGGGACTGGATGATGTTGAGAGACAGATTGGAGGGGTTGAATAGAGCTGAAGGGTGGGACTGGATGATGTTGAGAGACAGATGGGAGGGGTTGAATAGAGCTGAAGGGTGGGACTGGATGATGTTGAGAGACAGATTGGAGGGTTGAATGGAGCTGAAGAGTGGGACTGGATGGTGTTGAGAGACAGATTGGAGGGGTTGAATAGAGCTGAAGGGTGGGACTGGATGGTGTTGAGAGACAGATGGGAGGGGTGAATAGAGCTGAAGGGTGGGACTGGATGGTGTTGAGAGACAGATTGGAGGGGTTGAATAGAGCTGAAGGGTGGGACTGGATGGTGTTGAGAGACAGATGGGAGGGGTTGAATAGAGCTGAAGGGTGGGACTGGATGGTGTTGAGAGACAGATGGGAGGGGTTGAATAGAGCTGAAGGGTGGGACTGGATGATGTTGAGAGACAGATTGGAGGGGTTGAATAGAGCTGAAGGGTGGGACTGGATGATGTTGAGAGACAGATGGGAGGGGTTGAATAGAGCTGAAGGGTGGGACTGGATGGTGTTGAGAGACAGATGGGAGGGGCTGAATGGAGCTGAAGGGTGGGACTGGATGATGTTGAGAGACAGATTGGAGGGGTTGAATAGAGCTGAAGGGTGGGACTGGATGATGTTGATGAGTGTTGAATGAGACAGATTGGAGATGGGAGGGGTTGAATAGAGCTGAAGGGTGGGACTGGATGGTGTTAAGAGATAGATGGGAGGGGTTGAATAGAGCTGAAGGGTGGGACTGGATGATGTTGAGGGATAGATGGAGGGGTTTGAATGGAGCTGAAGGGTGGGACTAGATGGTGTTGAGAGACAGATGGGAGGGGTTGAATAGAGCTGAAGGGTGGGACTGGATGGTGTTGAGAGACAGATTGGAGGGGTTGAATAGAGCTGAAGGGTGGGACTGGATGGTGTTACGAGATGGGAGGGGTTGAATAGAGCTGAAGGGTGGGACTGGATGATGTTGAGGGATAGATGGGAGGGGTTGAATAGAGCTGAAGGGACTGGATGATGTTGATGGGAGGGGTTGAATAGAGCTGAAGGGACTGATGATGTTGAGAGACAGATGGGAGGGGTTGAATAGAGCTGAAGGGTGGGACTGGATGGTGTTGAGAGATAGATGGGAGGGTTGAATGGAGCTGAAGGGTGGGACTGGATGATGTTGAGAGATAGATGGGAGGGGTTGAATGGAGCTGAAGGGTGGGACTGGATGGTGTTGAGAGATAGATGGGAGGGGTTGAATAGAGCTGAAGGGTGGGACTGGATGATGTTGAGGGATAGATGGAGGGGTTTGAATGGAGCTGAAGGGTGGGACTAGATGGTGTTGAGAGACAGATGGGAGGGGTTGAATAGAGCTGAAGGGTGGGACTGGATGGTGTTGAGAGACAGATGGGAGGGGTTGAATAGAGCTGAAGGGTGGGACTGGATGGTGTTGAGAGATAGATGGGAGGAGTTGAATGGAGCTGAAGGGTGGGACTGGATGATGTTGAGAGATAGATGGGAGGGGTTGAATGGAGCTGAAGGGTGGGACTGGATGGTGTTGAGAGATAGATGGGAGGGGTTGAATAGAGCTGAAGGGTGGGACTGGATGATGTTGAGGGATAGATGGGAGATTGAATAGAGCTGAAGGGACTGGATGATGTTGAGAGACAGATGGGAGGGGTTGAATAGAGCTGAAGGGACTGGATGATGTTGAGAGACAGATGGGAGGGGTTGAATAGAGCTGAAGGGTGGGACTGGATGGTGTTGAGAGATAGATGGGAGGAGTTGAATGGAGCTGAAGGGTGGGACTGGATGATGTTGAGAGATAGATGGGAGGGGTTGAATGGAGCTGAAGGGTGGGACTGGATGGTGTTGAGAGATAGATGGGAGGGGTTGAATAGAGCTGAAGGGTGGGACTGGATGATGTTGAGGGATAGATGGAGGGGTTTGAATGGAGCTGAAGGGTGGGACTAGATGGTGTTGAGAGACAGATGGGAGGGGTTGAATAGAGCTGAAGGGTGGGACTGGATGGTGTTGAGAGACAGATTGGAGGGGTTGAATAGAGCTGAAGGGTGGGACTGGATGGTGTTGAGAGATAGATTGGAGGGGTTGAATAGAGCTGAAGGGTGGGACTGGATGATGTTGAGAGACAGATGGGAGGGGTTGAATGGAGCTGAAGGGTGGGACTGGATGGTGTTGAGAGACAGATGGGAGGGGCTGAATGGAGCTGAAGGGTGGGACTGGATGATGTTGAGAGACAGATGGGAGGGGTTGAATGGAGCTGAAGGGTGGGACTGGATGATGTTGAGAGACAGATTGGAGGGGTTGAATAGAGCTGAAGGGTGGGACTGGATGATGTTGAGAGACAGATTGGAGGGGTTGAATAGAGCTGAAGGGTGGGACTGGATGATGTTGAGAGACAGATGGGAGGGGTTGAATGGAGCTGAAGGGTGGGACTGGATGATGTTGAGAGACAGATTGGAGGGGTTGAATAGAGCTGAAGGGTGGGACTGGATGATGTTGAGAGACAGATTGGAGGGGTTGAATAGAGCTGAAGGGTGGGACTGGATGATGTTGAGAGACAGATGGGAGGGGTTGAATAGAGCTGAAGGGTGGGACTGGATGATGTTGAGAGACAGATGGGAGGGGTTGAATAGAGCTGAAGGGTGGGACTGGATGATGTTGAGAGACAGATTGGAGGGGTTGAATGGAGCTGAAGAGTGGGACTGGATGGTGTTGAGAGACAGATTGGAGGGGTTGAATAGAGCTGAAGGGTGGGACTGGATGATGTTGAGAGACAGATGGGAGGGGTTGAATGGAGCTGAAGGGTGGGACTGGATGGTGTTGAGAGACAGATGGGAGGGGCTGAATGGAGCTGAAGGGTGGGGCTGGATGATGTTGAGAGACAGATGGGAGGGGTTGAATGGAGCTGAAGGGTGGGACTGGATGATGTTGAGAGACAGATTGGAGGGGTTGAATAGAGCTGAAGGGTGGGACTGGATGATGTTGAGAGACAGATTGGAGGGGTTGAATAGAGCTGAAGGGTGGGACTGGATGATGTTGAGAGACAGATGGGAGGGGTTGAATGGAGCTGAAGGGTGGGACTGGATGATGTTGAGAGACAGATTGGAGGGGTTGAATAGAGCTGAAGGGTGGGACTGGATGATGTTGAGAGACAGATTGGAGGGGTTGAATAGAGCTGAAGGGTGGGACTGGATGATGTTGAGAGACAGATGGGAGGGGTTGAATAGAGCTGAAGGGTGGGACTGGATGATGTTGAGAGACAGATTGGAGGGGTTGAATGGAGCTGAAGAGTGGGACTGGATGGTGTTGAGAGACAGATTGGAGGGGTTGAATAGAGCTGAAGGGTGGGACTGGATGGTGTTGAGAGACAGATGGGGGGGTGAATAGAGCTGAAGGGTGGGACTGGATGGTGTTGAGAGACAGATTGGAGGGGTTGAATAGAGCTGAAGGGTGGGACTGGATGGTGTTGAGAGACAGATGGGAGGGGTTGAATGGAGCTGAAGGGTGGGACTGGATGGTGTTGAGAGACAGATGGGAGGGGTTGAATAGAGCTGAAGGGTGGGACTGGATGGTGTTGAGAGACAGATGGGAGGGGTTGAATAGAGCTGGAGGGTGGGACTGGATGATGTTGAGAGACAGATTGGAGGGGTTGAATAGAGCTGAAGGGTGGGAATGGATGATGTTGAGAGACAGATTGGAGGGGTTGAATAGAGCTGAAGGGTGGGACTGGATGGTGTTGAGAGATAGATGGGAGGGGCTGAATGGAGCTGAAGGGTGGGACTGGATGATGTTGAGAGACAGATTGGAGGGGTTGAATAGAGCTGAAGGGTGGGACTGGATGATGTTGAGAGACAGATGGGAGTGGTTGAATGGAGCTGAAGGGTGGGACTGGATGGTGTTAAGAGATGGGAGGGGTTGAATAGAGCTGAAGGGTGGGACTGGATGGTGTTAAGAGATAGATGGGAGGGGTTGAATAGAGCTGAAGGGTGGGACTGGATGATGTTGAGAGACAGATTGGAGGGGTTGAATGGAGCTGAATAGTGGGACTGGATGGTGTTGAGAGACAGATTGGAGGGGTTGAATAGAGCTGAAGGGTGGGACTGGATGATGTTGAGAGACAGATGGGAGGGGTTGAATGGAGCTGAAGGGTGGGACTGGATGGTGTTGAGAGACAGATGGGAGGGGCTGAATGGAGCTGAAGGGTGGGACTGGATGATGTTGAGAGACAGATGGGAGGGGTTGAATGGAGCTGAAGGGTGGGACTGGATGATGTTGAGAGACAGATTGGAGGGGTTGAATAGAGCTGAAGGGTGGGACTGGATGATGTTGAGAGACAGATTGGAGGGGTTGAATAGAGCTGAAGGGTGGGACTGGATGATGTTGAGAGACAGATGGGAGGGGTTGAATGGAGCTGAAGGGTGGGACTGGATGATGTTGAGAGACAGATTGGAGGGGTTGAATAGAGCTGAAGGGTGGGACTGGATGATGTTGAGAGACAGATTGGAGGGGTTGAATAGAGCTGAAGGGTGGGACTGGATGATGTTGAGAGACAGATGGGAGGGGTTGAATAGAGCTGAAGGGTGGGACTGGATGATGTTGAGAGACAGATTGGAGGGGTTGAATGGAGCTGAAGAGTGGGACTGGATGGTGTTGAGAGACAGATTGGAGGGGTTGAATAGAGCTGAAGGGTGGGACTGGATGGTGTTGAGAGACAGATGGGGGGGTGAATAGAGCTGAAGGGTGGGACTGGATGGTGTTGAGAGACAGATTGGAGGGGTTGAATAGAGCTGAAGGGTGGGACTGGATGGTGTTGAGAGACAGATGGGAGGGGTCGAATAGAGCTGAAGGGTGGGACTGGATGGTGTTGAGAGACAGATGGGAGGGGTTGAATAGAGCTGGAGGGTGGGACTGGATGATGTTGAGAGACAGATTGGAGGGGTTGAATAGAGCTGAAGGGTGGGAATGGATGATGTTGAGAGACAGATTGGAGGGGTTGAATAGAGCTGAAGGGTGGGACTGGATGGTGTTGAGAGATAGATGGGAGGGGCTGAATGGAGCTGAAGGGTGGGACTGGATGATGTTGAGAGACAGATGGAGGGGTTGAATAGAGCTGAAGGGTGGGACTGGATGATGTTGAGAGACAGATGGGAGGGTTGAATGGAGCTGAAGGGTGGGACTGGATGGTGTTAAGAGATGGGAGGGGTTGAATAGAGCTGAAGGGTGGGACTGGATGGTGTTAAGAGATAGATGGGAGGGGTTGAATAGAGCTGAAGGGTGGGACTGGATGATGTTGAGGGATAGATGGAGGGGTTTGAATGGAGCTGAAGGGTGGGACTAGATGGTGTTGAGAGACAGATGGGAGGGGTTGAATAGAGCTGAAGGGTGGGACTGGATGGTGTTGAGAGACAGATTGGAGGGGTTGAATAGAGCTGAAGGGTGGGACTGGATGGTGTTACGAGATGGGAGGGGTTGAATAGAGCTGAAGGGTGGGACTGGATGATGTTGAGAGACAGATTGGAGGGGTTGAATAGAGCTGAAGGGTGGGACTGGATGGTGTTGAGAGACAGATTGGAGGGGTTGAATGGAGCTGAAGGGTGGGACTGGATGGTGTTAAGAGATGGGAGGGGTTGAATAGAGCTGAAGGGTGGGACTGGATGGTGTTAAGAGATAGATGGGAGGGGTTGAATAGAGCTGAAGGGTGGGACTGGATGATGTTGAGGGATAGATGGAGGGGTTTGAATGGAGCTGAAGGGTGGGACTAGATGGTGTTGAGAGACAGATGGGAGGGGTTGAATAGAGCTGAAGGGTGGGACTGGATGGTGTTGAGAGACAGATTGGAGGGGTTGAATAGAGCTGAAGGGTGGGACTGGATGGTGTTGAGAGACAGATGGGGGGGGGTGAATAGAGCTGAAGGGTGGGACTGGATGGTGTTGAGAGACAGATTGGAGGGGTTGAATAGAGCTGAAGGGTGGGACTGGATGGTGTTGAGAGACAGATTGGAGGGGTTGAATGGAGCTGAAGAGTGGGACTGGATGGTGTTGAGAGACAGATTGGAGGGGTTGAATAGAGCTGAAGGGTGGGACTGGATGGTGTTGAGAGACAGATGGGGGGGTGAATAGAGCTGAAGGGTGGGACTGGATGGTGTTGAGAGACAGATTGGAGGGGTTGAATAGAGCTGAAGGGTGGACTGGATGGTGTTGAGAGACAGATGGGAGGGGTTGAATAGAGCTGAAGGGTGGGACTGGATGGTGTTGAGAGACAGATGGGAGGGGTTGAATGGAGCTGAAGGGTGGGACTGGATGGTGTTGAGAGACAGATGGGAGGGGTTGAATAGAGCTGAAGGGTGGGACTGGATGGTGTTGAGAGACAGATGGGAGGGGTTGAATAGAGCTGGAGGGTGGGACTGGATGATGTTGAGAGACAGATTGGAGGGGTTGAATAGAGCTGAAGGGTGGGAATGGATGATGTTGAGAGACAGATTGGAGGGGTTGAATAGAGCTGAAGGGTGGGACTGGATGGTGTTGAGAGACAGATGGGAGGGGTTGAATGGAGCTGAAGGGTGGGACTGGATGGTGTTGAGAGACAGATGGGAGGGGTTGAATAGAGCTGAAGGGTGGGACTGGATGATGTTGAGAGACAGATGGGAGGGGTTGAATGGAGCTGAAGGGTGGGACTGGATGGTGTTGAGAGATAGATGGGAGGGGCTGAATGGAGCTGAAGGGTGGGACTGGATGGTGTTGAGAGATAGATGGGAGGGGTTGAATGGAGCTGAAGGGTGGGACTGGATGGTGTTGAGAGATAGATGGGAGGGGTTGAATGGAGCTGAAGGGTGGGACTGGATGGTGTTGAGAGATAGATGGGAGGGGCTGAATGGAGCTGAAGGGTGGGACTGGATGATGTTGAGAGATAGATGGGAGGGGTTGAATAGAGCTGAAGGGTGGGACTGGATGGTGTTGAGAGATAGATGGGAGGGGCTGAATGGAGCTGAAGGGTGGGACAGGATGATGTTGAGAGATAGATGGGAGGGGTTGAATAGAGCTGAAGGGACTGGATGATGTTGAGAGACAGATGGGAGGGGTTGAATAGAGCTGAAGGGACTGGATGATGTTGAGAGACAGATGGGAGGGGTTGAATAGAGCTGAAGGGTGGGACTGGATGGTGTTGAGAGATAGATGGGAGGAGTTGAATGGAGCTGAAGGGTGGGACTGGATGATGTTGAGAGATAGATGGGAGGGGTTGAATGGAGCTGAAGGGTGGGACTGGATGGTGTTGAGAGATAGATGGGAGGGGTTGAATAGAGCTGAACGGTGGGACTGGATGATGTTGAGGGATAGATGGGAGGGGTTGAATAGAGCTGAAGGGACTGGATGATGTTGAGAGACAGATGGGAGGGGTTGAATAGAGCTGAAGGGACTGGATGATGTTGAGAGACAGATGGGAGGGGTTGAATAGAGCTGAAGGGTGGGACTGGATGGTGTTGAGAGACAGATGGGAGGGGTTGAATAGAGCTGAAGGGTGGGACTGGATGGTGTTGAGAGACAGATGGGAGGGGTTGAATAGAGCTGAAGGGTGGGACTGGATGGTGTTGAGAGACAGATGGGAGAATAGAGCTGGAGGGTGGGACTGGATGGTGTTGAGAGACAGATGGGAGGGGTTGAATAGAGCTGAAGGGTGGGACTGGATGATGTTGAGAGACAGATTGGAGGGGTTGAATGAGCTGAAGGGTGGGAATGGATGATGTTGAGAGACAGATGGAGGGGTTGAATAGAGCTGAAGGGTGGGACTGGATGGTGTTGAGAGACAGATGGGAGGGGTTGAATGGAGCTGAAGGGTGGGACTGGATGGTGTTGAGAGACAGATGGGAGGGGTTGAATAGAGCTGAAGGGTGGGACTGGATGATGTTGAGAGACAGATGGGAGGGGTTGAATGGAGCTGAAGGGTGGGACTGGATGGTGTTGAGAGATAGATGGGAGGGGCTGAATGGAGCTGAAGGGTGGGACTGGATGGTGTTGAGAGATAGATGGGAGGGGTTGAATGGAGCTGAAGGGTGGGACTGGATGGTGTTGAGAGATAGATGGGAGGGTTGAATGGAGCTGAAGGGTGGGACTGGATGGTGTTGAGAGATAGATGGGAGGGGTTGAATGGAGCTGAAGGGTGGGACTGGATGATGTTGAGAGATAGATGGGAGGGGTTGAATAGAGCTGAAGGGTGGGACTGGATGGTGTTGAGAGATAGATGGGAGGGGCTGAATGGAGCTGAAGGGTGGGACAGGATGATGTTGAGAGATAGATGGGAGGGGTTGAATAGAGCTGAAGGGACTGGATGATGTTGAGAGACAGATGGGAGGGGTTGAATAGAGCTGAAGGGACTGGATGATGTTGAGAGACAGATGGGAGGGGTTGAATAGAGCTGAAGGGTGGGACTGGATGGTGTTGAGAGATAGATGGGAGGAGTTGAATGGAGCTGAAGGGTGGGACTGGATGATGTTGAGAGATAGATGGGAGGGGTTGAATGGAGCTGAAGGGTGGGACTGGATGGTGTTGAGAGATAGATGGGAGGGGTTGAATAGAGCTGAAGGGTGGGACTGGATGATGTTGAGGGATAGATGGGAGGGGTTGAATAGAGCTGAAGGGACTGGATGATGTTGAGAGACAGATGGGAGGGGTTGAATAGAGCTGAAGGGACTGGATGATGTTGAGAGACAGATGGGAGGGGTTGAATAGAGCTGAAGGGTGGGACTGGATGGTGTTGAGAGATAGATGGGAGGAGTTGAATGGAGCTGAAGGGTGGGACTGGATGATGTTGAGAGATAGATGGGAGGGGTTGAATGGAGCTGAAGGGTGGGACTGGATGGTGTTGAGAGATAGATGGGAGGGGTTGAATAGAGCTGAAGGGTGGGACTGGATGATGTTGAGGGATAGATGGAGGGGTTTGAATGGAGCTGAAGGGTGGGACTGGATGGTGTTGAGAGACAGATGGGAGGGGCTGAATGGAGCTGAAGGGTGGGACTGGATGATGTTGAGAGACAGATGGGAGGGGTTGAATGGAGCTGAAGGGTGGGACTGGATGATGTTGAGAGACAGATTGGAGGGGTTGAATAGAGCTGAAGGGTGGGACTGGATGATGTTGAGAGACAGATGGGAGGGGTTGAATAGAGCTGAAGGGTGGGACTGGATGATGTTGAGAGACAGATTGGAGGGGTTGAATGGAGCTGAAAAGTGGGACTGGATGGTGTTGAGAGACAGATTGGAGGGGTTGAATAGAGCTGAAGGGTGGGACTGGATGATGTTGAGAGACAGATGGGAGGGGGTTGAATGGAGCTGAAGGGTGGGACTGGATGGTGTTGAGAGACAGATGGGAGGGGCTGAATGGAGCTGAAGGGTGGGACTGGATGATGTTGAGAGACAGATGGGAGGGGTTGAATGGAGCTGAAGGGTGGGACTGGATGATGTTGAGAGACAGATTGGAGGGGTTGAATAGAGCTGAAGGGTGGGACTGGATGATGTTGAGAGACAGATGGGAGGGGTTGAATAGAGCTGAAGGGTGGGACTGGATGATGTTGAGAGACAGATGGGAGGGGTTGAATGGAGCTGAAGGGGATGATGTTGAGAGACAGATGGAGGGTTGAATAGAGCTGAAGGGTGGGACTGGATGATGTTGAGAGACAGATGGAGGGGTTGAATAGAGCTGAAGGGTGGGACTGGATGATGTTGAGAGACAGATGGGAGGGGTTGAATAGAGCTGAAGGGTGGGACTGGATGATGTTGAGAGACAGATTGGAGGGGTTGAATGGAGCTGAAGGGTGGGACTGGATGGTGTTGAGAGACAGATTGGAGGGGTTGAATAGAGCTGAAGGGTGGGACTGGATGGTGTTGAGAGACAGATGGGGGGTGAATAGAGCTGAAGGGTGGGACTGGATGGTGTTGAGAGACAGATTGGAGGGGTTGAATAGAGCTGAAGGGTGGGACTGGATGGTGTTGAGAGACAGATGGGAGGGGTTGAATAGAGCTGAAGGGTGGGACTGGATGGTGTTGAGAGACAGATGGGAGGGGTTGAATGGAGCTGAAGGGTGGGACTGGATGGTGTTGAGAGACAGATGGGAGGGGTTGAATAGAGCTGAAGGGTGGGACTGGATGGTGTTGAGAGACAGATGGGAGGGGTTGAATAGAGCTGGAGGGTGGGACTGGATGATGTTGAGAGACAGATGGGAGGGGTTGAATAGAGCTGAAGGGTGGGAATGGATGATGTTGAGAGACAGATTGGAGGGGTTGAATAGAGCTGAAGGGTGGGACTGGATGGTGTTGAGAGACAGATGGGAGGGGCTGAATGGAGCTGAAGGGTGGGACTGGATGATGTTGAGAGACAGATTGGAGGGGTTGAATAGAGCTGAAGGGTGGGACTGGATGATGTTGAGAGACAGATGGGAGGGTTGAATGGAGCTGAAGGGTGGGACTGGATGGTGTTGAGAGACAGATGGGAGGGGTTGAATAGAGCTGAAGGGTGGGACTGGATGGTGTTGAGAGACAGATGGGAGGGGTTGAATAGAGCTGAAGGGTGGGACTGGATGATGTTGAGAGACAGATTGGAGGGGTTGAATAGAGCTGAAGGGTGGGACTGGATGGTGTTGAGAGACAGATTGGAGGGGTTGAATAGAGCTGAAGGGTGGGACTGGATGATGTTGAGAGACAGATGGCAGGGGTTGAATGGAGCTGAAGGGTGGGACTGGATGGTGTTGAGAGACAGATGGGAGGGGCTGAATGGAGCTGAAGGGTGGGACTGGATGATGTTGAGAGACAGATGGGAGGGGTTGAATGGAGCTGAAGGGTGGGACTGGATGATGTTGAGAGACAGATTGGAGGGGTTGAATAGAGCTGAAGGGTGGGACTGGATGATGTTGAGAGACAGATTGGAGGGGTTGAATAGAGCTGAAGGGTGGGACTGGATGATGTTGAGAGACAGATGGGAGGGGTTGAATGGAGCTGAAGGGTGGGACTGGATGATGTTGAGAGACAGATGGGAGGGGTTGAATAGAGCTGAAGGGTGGGACTGGATGATGTTGAGAGACAGATTGGAGGGGTTGAATAGAGCTGAAGGGTGGGACTGGATGATGTTGAGAGACAGATGGGAGGGGTTGAATAGAGCTGAAGGGTGGGACTGGATGATGTTGAGAGACAGATTGGAGGGGTTGAATGGAGCTGAAGAGTGGGACTGGATGGTGTTAAGAGATGGGAGGGGTTGAATAGAGCTGAAGGGTGGGACTGGATGGTGTTGAGAGATAGATGGGAGGGGTTGAATAGAGCTGAAGGGTGGGACTGGATGATGTTGAGAGACAGATGGGAGGGGTTGAATGGAGCTGAAGGGTGGGACTGGATGGTGTTGAGAGACAGATGGGAGGGGTTGAATAGAGCTGAAGGGTGGGACTGGATGATGTTGAGAGATAGATGGGAGGGGTTGAATGGAGCTGAAGGGTGGGACTGGATGGTGTTGAGAGATAGATGGGAGGGGCTGAATGGAGCTGAAGGGTGGGACTGGATGATGTTGAGAGACAGATGGGAGGGGTTGAATGGAGCTGAAGGGTGGGACTGGATGATGTTGAGAGACAGATGGAGGGGTTGAATAGAGCTGAAGGGTGGGACTGGATGATGTTGAGAGACAGATTGGAGGGGTTGAATAGAGCTGAAGGGTGGGACTGGATGATGTTGAGAGACAGATGGGAGGGGTTGAATGGAGCTGAAGGGTGGGACTGGATGATGTTGAGAGACAGATTGGAGGGGTTGAATAGAGCTGAAGGGTGGGACTGGATGATGTTGAGAGACAGATGGGAGGGGTTGAATAGAGCTGAAGGGTGGGACTGGATGATGTTGAGAGACAGATGGGAGGGGTTGAATAGAGCTGAAGGGTGGGACTGGATGATGTTGAGAGACAGATTGGAGGGGTTGAATGGAGCTGAAGGGTGGGACTGGATGGTGTTGAGAGACAGATGGGAGGGGTTGAATAGAGCTGAAGGGTGGGACTGGATGGTGTTGAGAGATAGATGGGAGGGGTTGAATAGAGCTGAAGGGTGGGACTGGATGATGTTGAGAGACAGATGGGAGGGGTTGAATAGAGCTGAAGGGACTGGATGATGTTGAGAGACAGATGGGAGGGGTTGAATAGAGCTGAAGGGTGGGACTGGATGGTGTTGAGAGACAGATGGGAGGGGTTGAATGGAGCTGAAGGGTGGGACTGGATGGTGTTGAGAGATAGATGGGAGGGGTTGAATGGAGCTGAAGGGTGGGACTGGATGGTGTTGAGAGATAGATGGGAGGGGCTGAATGGAGCTGAAGGGTGGGACTGGATGATGTTGAGAGACAGATGGGAGGGGTTGAATAGAGCTGAAGGGTGGGACTGGATGATGTTGAGAGACAGATGGGAGGGGTTGAATGGAGCTGAAGGGTGGGACTGGATGGTGTTGAGAGACAGATGGGAGGGGTTGAATAGAGCTGAAGGGTGGGACTGGATGGTGTTGAGAGACAGATGGGAGGGGTTGAATAGAGCTGAAGGGTGGGACTGGATGATGTTGAGAGACAGATGGAGGGGTTGAATGGAGCTGAAGGGTGGGACTGATGGTGTTGAGAGACAGATGGGAGGGGTTGAATAGAGCTGAAGGGTGGAACTGGATGGTGTTGAGAGACAGATTGGAGGGGTTGAATAGAGCTGAAGGGTGGGACTGGATGGTGTTGAGAGACAGATGGGAGGGGTTGAATAGAGCTGAAGGGTGGGACTGGATGGTGTTGAGAGACAGATGGAGGGGTTGAATAGAGCTGAAGGGTGGGACTGGATGGTGTTGAGAGACAGATGGGAGGGGTTGAATGGAGCTGAAGGTGGGACTGGATGGTGTTGAGAGACAGATGGAGGGGTTGAATAGAGCTGAAGGGTGGGACTGGATGGTGTTGAGAGACAGATGGGAGGGGTTGAATAGAGCTGAAGGGTGGGACTGGATGGTGTTGAGAGACAGATTGGAGGGGTTGAATAGAGCTGAAGGGTGGGACTGGATGGTGTTGAGAGACAGATTGGAGGGGTTGAATAGAGCTGAAGGGTGGGACTGGATGGTGTTGAGAGACAGATGGGAGGGGTTGAATGGAGCTGAAGGGTGGGACTGGATGGTGTTGAGAGACAGATTGGAGGGGTTGAATAGAGCTGAAGGGTGGGACTGGATGGTGTTGAGAGACAGATGGGAGGGGTTGAATAGAGCTGGAGGGTGGGACTGGATGGTGTTGAGAGACAGATGGAGGGGTTGAATAGAGCTGAAGGGTGGGAATGGATGATGTTGAGAGACAGATTGGAGGGGTTGAATAGAGCTGAAGGGTGGGACTGGATGGTGTTGAGAGACAGATTGGAGGGGTTGAATGGAGCTGAAGAGTGGGACTGGATGGTGTTGAGAGACAGATGGAGGGGTTGAATAGAGCTGAAGGGTGGGACTGGATGGTGTTGAGAGACAGATGGGGGGGTTGAATAGAGCTGAAGGGTGGGACTGGATGGTGTTGAGAGACAGATTGGAGGGGTTGAATGGAGCTGAAGGGTGGGACTGGATGGTGTTGAGAGACAGATGGGAGGGGTTGAATGGGGCTGAAGGGTGGGACTAATAACAAGATAACCAATGTAAAACATACAGGGTCTGTACAATGTATATAGGTTCAGAACTTTTGTGAAACAGCACAGTTACAAATAGAAATCAAACTGGATGGACATCAGAAATAGAGGAAGGACTAAAAACAAACACAAAATAACTATTGTAAAATAGACTGTGTCTGTAAAATGTGTGTAAGATGTATAAATTGAAGGTAAAAGCAGAAGTGTTTATTAGTTTACTCCAATTGGGGAGATCGGCGGAAGGGTTTGTGGGGAATAATAATAAAGGTATATTCTTTTAAAAAGTCTATATAGGTATGTGTATGTATATATGTGTACATGCATGCATGCGTGTATGGATATATATATTTACCCCAAACATATATGGGGATTGGAATTGATGCAGACAATTACATTGATGGAGCCAATATTCTTTCCGCAATATTAAGCTGATCCACCCCTTTAAAATTAAAATTGAAATAAAAAACGATAACATGCTAACGTAAATGCTAATGTACAGACAACTAATACTAACATGCTAACATAAATGCTAATGTACAGACAACTAACACTAACATGCTAACGTAAATGCTAATGTACAGACAACTAATACTAACATGCTAACGTAAATGCTAATATGAGGTGAGTGGATGAGCTAAAGGCTAACATAGGGTTCCCTACCTCCTGCCTCTTGACTGACTGTGTGCTGCGGCTGCCTGCCATCACTCTTTGACGGCTGTCAGCTGAATACTCACAGAGACTTGGTCATATGTTCTGACATGTTCTGACATGATGCAGCATCAGAGCTGCTCTCTCAGATCAGTTAAGGACTATCCCACCCAGTTCAGATCAGCAGACAGACCCAGACAGACAGACAGACAGACAGACAGACAGACAGACAGACAGACAGACAGACAGACAGACAGACAGACAGACAGACAGACAGACAGACAGACAGACAGACAGACAGACAGACAGACAGACAGACAGACAGACAGACAGACAGACAGACAGACAGACAGACAGACAGACAGACAGACAGACAGACAGACAGATTCACCACCATCTTAGACTTCACTCTATTTCACAGCTATTTCTATTTCTCACTCCACATTTCTCAAACCTTGTCCTCCTCTCTCCTCCCCCTCTCACCCCTCTCTCCTACCTATCTAATCCCCTTCTCTCTTTCTCCTCTGCCTCTCCCCTCTTTCCTTCCCTCTCACTTATATCCTCCCCCTCTCCCTTTCTCTTCCCCCTCTACTCATCTCCTCCCCCACACTCCCCTTCTCACCTCTCCCCTCTCTCCTCCCACACACTCCCCTTCTCGCCTCTCCCCTCTCCCCTCTCTCCTCCCCCTCTCCCCCTCTCCCCTTTCTCCTTCTCCTCTCCCCCTCCCCTCTCCTCCCCCCACACTCCCCTTCTCGTCTCTCCCTCTCTCCTCCCCCACACTCCCCTTTTCGCCTCTCCCCTCTCTCCTCCCCTCTCTCCTCCCCCTCTCACCCCTCTCTCCTCCCCCTCTCACCCCTCTCTCCTCCCCCTCTCCCCCCTCTCCCATCCTCTTCTAGTAATCGAACCGGAGTGTGAAAAGTCTTCTGCCACCACCTACTTCTGGTACCGGCAGACCTTGAACATCACCAGCACCATCGAGGATAGCGGAGGCCTCAACTGGAAGATGACCATGTCCCTGTTCGCCGCCTGGCTCATCGTCTGTCTGGCAGTGATCAAGGGGATTCAGTCATCTGGGAAGGTAACAGGCCGAGACATATGTACAGTTGAAGTCGGAAGTTTACATACACTTAGGTTGAAGTCATTAAATCTCATTATATACACAAAGTTGACTGTGCCTTTTAAACAGCTTGGAAAATTCCAGAAAATAATGTCAAGGCTTTAGAAGCTTCTGATAGGCTAATTGACATCATTTGAGTCAATTGGAGGTGTACCTGTGGATATATTTCAAGGCCTACCTTCAAACCCAGTGTCTCTTTGCTTGACATCATGGGAAAATCAAAAGAAATCAGCCAAGACCTCAGAAAAAAAATTGTAGACCTCCACAAGTGTGGTTCATCCTTGGGAGGAAAACAAACGCCTGAAGGTACCACGTTCTCAAGGTACCACGTTCTGTACAAACAGTAGTACGCAAGTATAAACACCATGGGACCACACAGCCGTCATACCGCTCAGGAAGGAGACGTGTTCTGTCTCCTAGAAATGAACGTACTTTGGTGTGAAGTTCAAATCAATCCCAGAACAACAGCAAAGGACCTTGTGAAGATGCTGGAGGAAACAGGTACAAAGTATCTATATCCACAGTAAAACAAGTCCTATGTCGACGTAACCTGAAAGGTCGCTCAGCAAGGGAGAAGCCACTGCTCCAAAACCGCCATTAAAAAAAGCCAGACTACGGTTTGCAACTGCACATGGGGACAGAGATCGTACTTTTTGGAGAAATGTCCTCTGGTCTGATTAAACAAAAATAGAACTGTTTGGCCATAATGACCATTGTTATGTTTGGAGGAAAAAAGGGGAGGCTTGCAAGCCGAAGAACACCATCCCAACCGTGAAGCACGGTGGTGGCGGCATCATGTTGTGGGGGTTCCTGCTGCAGGAGGGACTGGTGTACTTCACAAAATATATGGAATCATGAAGAGAGGAAAGTATGTGGATATATTGAAGCAACATCTCAAGACATCAGTCAGGAAGTTAAAGCTTGGTCGCAAATGGGTCTTCCAAATAGACAATGACCCCAAGCATACTTCCAACGTTGTGGCAAAATGGCTTAAGGACAACAAAGTCAAGGTATTGGAGTGGCCATCACA
>NC_060175.1:100446134-100448634 GCF_021184085.1 Oncorhynchus gorbuscha
TAACCTCAGTCTGACACGTTAACCTCAGTCTGACACGCTAACCTCAGTCTGACACACTAACCTCAGTCTGACACGCTAACCTCAGTCTGACACGCTAACCTCAGTATCAAACACGCGGTTATGTCATCACAGACTCAGCCTGGAGACAGTAGAGAGCATTGTTACAGAGCCCACATACTGAGAGGAGACAAATGTTTCCTGATATGGCCGTGTCTGTCTGGACTGTCTGGACTGGATTCTATGTAGGGATAGGAAACTCTAGTCGCAGTGCAGTGTTTGTCCTGCTGTATTTTGTTCCTCATCCTTGATTTATAAAGTGGATTAGGGATATGATTTATATGAAGGACACTCAACTGTCATTAATGAATGGATTCAGAGCCTCTGTACTGTACTGTACTGTACTGTACTGTACTGTACTGTACTGTACTGTACTGTACTGTACTGTACTGTACTGTACTGTACTGTACTGTACCCTTCATTTACTGTGTGTCATTAGTATTCACTTCGACTGAAAATATGAACGCGTGGTTGTTGTCGCCCTCTAAAGGCTGACTGAGGTACTCATGTGTAATAATGTATTTTTCCTCCGAAGGTAGACATTTGCCAGAAATGATTGTGTGTGGAGCATTAAGTTGTTGACCTTTGCCCCCTCTACCCCCCCCCCCCGACATCTAACCTCAAATAGGCGCCAGGTAGCCTAGTGGTTAGAGCGTTGGACCAGTAACTGAAAGGTTGCTAGTTTGAATACCTGCGACAACAACATAAGTACAAGTCAGTTGATGTGCCCTTGAGCAAGTCACTTCACCCTAATTTTCTCCAGGGGCGCTGTACTACTATGGCTGACCCTGTAACACAACACATTTCTGGTGTACGTCACAATAAAACCTACTTTATTTTGACATCTTAACCCCAGTTGGAGAAGATGCTGGAGCCCCAGGTTTGGAGGGAGGCTGCCACCCAGGTGTTCTTCGCTCTGGGCCTTGGGTTCGGAGGGGTCATAGCCTTCTCCAGCTACAACAAACGGGACAACAACTGTCACTTTGACGCAGCGCTGGTCTCTATCATCAACTTCATCACCTCCATCCTGGCTACGCTGGTGGTGTTCGCCGTGCTGGGGTTCAAGGCCAACATCATGAACGAGAAATGTGTTGTGGAGTGAGTATATCGAGCCTGGTCACAGATCTGTTTGTGCTGTCTACTGATCCCAGACCTGTTTGTGCTGTCTACTGATCCCAGACCTGTTTGTGCTGTCTACTGATCACAGACCTGTTTGTGCTGTCTACTGATCCCAGACCTGTTTGTGCTGTCTACTGATCCCAGACCTGTTTGTGCTGTCTACTGATCCCAGACCTGTTTGTGCTGTCTACTGATCCCAGACCTGTTTGTGCTGTCTACTGATCCCAGACCTGTTTGTGCTGTCTTCTGATCCCAGACCTGTTTGTGCTGTCTTCTGATCCCAGACCTGTTTGTGCTGTTTACTGATCCCAAACCTGTTTGTGCTGTCTACTGATCCCAGACCTGTTTGTGCTGTCTACTGATCCCAGACCTGTTTGTGCTGTCTTCTGATCCCAGACCTGTTTGTGCTGTCTACTGATCCCAGACCTGTTTGTGCTGTCTTCTGATCCCAGACCTGTTTGTGCTGTCTTCTGATCCCAGAACTGTTTGTGCTGTTTACTGATCCCAGACCTGTTTGTGCTGTCTACTGATCCCAGACCTGTTTGTGCTGTCTACTGATCCCAGACCTGTTTGTGCTGTCTACTGATCCCAGACCTGTTTGTGCTGTCTTCTGATCCCAGACCTGTTTGTGCTGTTTACTGATCCCAGACCTGTTTGTGCTGTCTACTGATCCCAGACCTGTTTGTGCTGTCTACTGATCCCAGACCTGTTTGTGCTGTCTACTGATCCCAGACCTGTTTGTGCTGGAGTAAATCTGCTACATAGTCCTGATTTATTATTATGTGTCGTTGGAGTAAATCTGCTGTCCATCTCAGTCGTTCCTCTTGTCTTTACGCTTGAATCCATTATGGGACAATTTATGTCTGTTTTGCAGTACATAGTAATTGTAAAAAGCTTAAAGGCCAAGATTCAATCCAACCCAGGACTAAGGACCTGGGCAACAGCAATAAACTTTCAGAAACAATCCACCAGACATTGGCTGAGATGGGGATCTCTGTAAACACTGCAGATGTTGGCTCAGGCATAGAAACACTTCAAAGTAAAGTGTACAGATTGTTAATCTGTGTTTGTTTGAATTCCGATCTCACTCTTGTCAACAGAGAACTCACCCAAACTCAAATCATTTAATCAAACTCAAATAGCATAACCAATCGCATATTGTCATTGTAAAATAGATTCTTCTTTCTTTCTGTTCTTCTTTCAATACTAACCTTACACTCCTCTCCTCTCTCCTCCTCTCTACAGAAATGCAGAGAAGATCCTAGATTACCTTAAATCAGGTGTGTTGAGTCTTGAGCTGATCCCTCCCCACGTCAACTTCTCT
>NC_060175.1:100453634-100476134 GCF_021184085.1 Oncorhynchus gorbuscha
TAGATTTGTATCATGATGAATGTGTTCAAAACTCGTTTTTGTTCTTCCCCTCCCCTCCCCTCCCCCTCTCTCCTCTCTCCCCCTTCTATCTCTCCCTCCCCTCCCCTCCCCTCCCCTCTCTCCTCTCTCCCCCCTTCTATCTCTCCCTCCCCTCCCCTCCCCTCCCCTCTCTCCTCTCTCCCCCCTTCTATCTCTCCCTCTCCCCCTCCCCCTCTCCCCCTCTCTCTTTTTCCCTCTCTCTTTTTCCCTCTCTCTTTCTCTCTCTCTCTCTCTCTCTCTCTCTCTCTCTCTCTCTCTCTCTCTCCTCTCTCTCTCCCCCTTTCTATCTCTCCCTCTCCCTCTCCCCCTCTCTCCTCTCCCCCCTTTCTATCTCTCCCTCTCTCCCCTCCCCCTCTCCCCCTCTCTCTCTTTCCCTCTCCCCCTTTCTCTCTCCCTCCCCTCCCCCTCTCTCTCTCTCCCCCCCTTCTATCTATCCCTCTCCCCCTCCCCCTCTCTCCCCCTCTCTCTTTTTCCCTCTCTCTCTCTCTCTCTCTCTCTCTCTCTCTCTCTCTCTCTCTCTCTCTCTCTCTCTCTCTCTCTCTCCCCCTCTATCTCTCCCTTTCTCTCTCTCCCTCCCCCCTCTCTCCCCTCTCTCTCTTTCCCTCTCCCCCTTTCTATCTCTCCCTCTCTCCCCCCCCCTCTCCCCTCTCTCTCTCTCTCCCCCCTTTCTATCTCTCCCTCTCCCCCTCTTCCCCCTCTCTCTCTCTCTCTCTCTCTCTCTCTCTCTCTCTCTCTCTCTCTCTCTCTCTCTCTCTCTCCCCCTCTCTCTCTCAGGTTCATGCAGGACCTAGAGGACATGTTGGGTTTCAGACCCTACTCTTTCTATTTCTATATGTGGAAGTACGTGTCTCCTGCCTGTCTCACCGTGCTCATCGTTGCCACGGTGATAGAGATGGCCGTCAGTCCTGCAGGGTACAACGCCTGGGTGGAGGAACTGGTCAGTGAATCATCTCTCTCGTTGTAGCTTCTCTGTCTCGTTCTCTTTTTCATCCTCTGTCTTACTATCTGCTTTGTTTTTCAGATGTGCATTCGCTTTTTAATTGTTCTGTTCTAAGACTTTCCTGCCAGTTCAATGATTGTTTAGATAGTACATGTTTGTTTAATGATTTAATACATTCACTCACTCTCCTCTCTCCTTCCTCTTGCCCCCTTCCCACCCCCAGGCGTCGGAGAAGTTCCTCTCCTACCCTCCGTGGGCTCTGGGCGTAGCCTACTCCCTCATCATCGCCGCCATGCTTCCTCTCCCCTGCGTTTTCATCGCCCGCCACTTCAACCTGCTCTCTGACGGCTCCAACAAGCTGTCCGTCTCCTACCGTAAAGGCATGACCAAGGAACTCTCTGGCCTAGAGGAGGAGAACGAGTCCCGCTTCATCCTCGGTAAAGGCACCCCCAGCCCCAGCCCCTCGCCCATGCCTTCTCACCGCCCCTACCTGGGGCCCGGCGGAGCCCAGGAGATGACCAATACGGCTGGATATGGTACCGGGACACCGACCAAGACGGGTTATCAGAATATTAATTCGCCGGAGTCCGAACTATGATTGATCTGACTGACTGAAGCACAAGACACCCTATCTATCAAACACAACTCAAGAGAGAGAGAGAGAGAGAGAGAGAGAGAGAGAGAGAGAGAGAGAGAGAGAGAGAGAGAGAGAGAGAGAGAGAGAGAGAGAGAGAGAGAGAGAGAGAGAGAGAGAGAGAGAGAACACTGCCGGGGGGGGGGGGGGGTCAGTGTAACCTGACCCCCTCCACTTCATTCCTCCATTACAGAACAGCATCTCTCCATCCATAATAATTAGGATCTCTTCTTCCCCAGGTAATGTGGTGAAGAGGTACGGTGTGTTTTGGTGTAACTGTGTTAAAGTCAAACACTGCAATACGACGGCCTCACTGATCATAGACCTTGTGGGTTTATTTTGGGCGATGGAAGGAGCCGTGTTATCTCAGGAAGCTCTTAAAGTCCTTTCTTCATTCCATAAAAGAGGATTATATCCCATAGAGTAGAAGGGGATTCAGACTAGCACACAGCATTTTCCACTTCACGAAGCATCACTTGCTTCTCTCACTTTTATCACATGAAACAATCTTTACAGACCCTCTTAGTGGAAATCCGACCGGGGTGCATCCTGAATGGAATCCTATGGGCTCTGGTCTAAAGTAGTGCACTATATTGGGAAGAGGGGTCCATAGGGCTCTGGTCAAAAGTAGTGCACTATATAGGGAAGAGGGATCCATAGGACTCTGGTCAGAAGTAGTGCACTATATAGGGAAGAGGGATCCATAGGACTCTGGTCAGAAGTAGTGCACTATATAGGGAAGAGGGATCCATAGGACTCTGGTCAGAAGTAGTGCACTATATAGGGAAGAGGGATCCATAGGACTCTGGTCAGAAGTAGTGCACTATATAGGGAAGAGGGATCCATAGGACTCTGGTCAGAAGTAGTGCACTATATAGGGAAGAGGGATCCATAGGACTCTGGTCAGAAGTAGTGCACTATATAGGGAAGAGGGATCCATAGGACTCTGGTCAGAAGTAGTGCACTATATAGGGAATAGGGTCTAAAGTAGTGCACTATATAGGGAATAGGGTCTAAAGTAGTGCACTATATAGGGAATAGGGTCTAAAGTAGTGCACTATATAGGGAATAGGGTCTAAAGTAGTGCACTATATAGGGAATAGGGTGTCATTTGTGACGCATCCTCAGTAGTAAACCAGTCTTCAACAACATCGTACCTTAACTCTTAAAGGTGAGCTATTGTACCCACCCAGTAAAATGGATCGCCTTCTTTCTTTATTGTTATTTACAATGTGTTGTGAGACCTAGAAATCATTATATTGACATGTAAACCTACATGTTAGGAGAGGAAGGTTTAGCCTGAAGATGAAGGTTTACTGTTCACCTAGCTGTAAAGAACAGCCCCCCCTCTCTCTACTGTTCACCTAGCTGTAAAGAACAGCCCCCCCTCTCTCTACTGTTCACCTAGCTGTAAAGAACAGCCACCTCTCTCTCTACTGTTCACCTAGCTGTAAAGAACAGCCCCCCTCTCTCTCTACTGTTCACCTAGCTGTAAAGAACAGCCCCCTCTCTCTCTACTGTTCACCTAGCTGTAAAGAACAGCCCCCTCTCTCTCTACTGTTCACCTAGCTGTAAAGAACAGCCCCTCTCTCTCTACTGTTCACCTAGCTGTAAAGAACAGCCCCCCTCTCTACTGTTCACCTAGCTGTAAAGATCAGCCCCCTCTCTCTCTACTGTTCACCTAGCTGTAAAGAACAGCCTCCCCTCTCTCTCTACTGTTCACCTAGCTGTAAATAACAGCCCCTCTCTCTCTACTGTTCACCTAGCTGTAAAGAACAGCCCCCTCTCTCTACTGTTCACCTAGCTGTAAAGAACAGCCCCCTCTTTCTCTACTGTTCACCTAGCTGTAAAGAACAGCCCCTCTCTCTCTATTGTTCACCTAGCTGTAAATAACAGCCCCCCTCTCTACTGTTCACCTAGCTGTAAATAACAGCCCTCTCTCTCTACTGTTCACCTAGCTGTAAATAACAGCCCCCTCTCTCTCTACTGTTCACCTAGCTGTAAAGAACAGCCCCCCTCTCTCTCTACTGTTCACCTAGCTGTAAAGAACAGCCCCCATATCTAACTTAACACAGAGCAGTAGTGTCATTCTACCCCACTTCTCCCCTAAACCCCACGTCGCCCCTAAAACCCCACGTCGCCCCTAAAGCCCCACGTCGCCCCTAAAACCCCACGTCGCCCCTAAAGCCCCACGTCGCCCCTAAAACCCCACGTCGCCCCTAAAACCCCACGTCGCCCCTAAAGCCCCACGTCGCCCTAAAACCCCATGTCGCCCCTAAAACCCCACGTCGCCCCTAAAGCCCCACGTCGCCCCTAAAACCCCACGTCGCCCCAAAAACCCTACGTCGCCCCTAAAGCCCCTAAAACCCCACGTTGTCCCTAAAGCCCCATGTCGCCCCTAAAACCCCACGTCGACCCTACAACCCCACGTCGCCCCTAAAACCCCACGTCGCCCCTAAAGCCCCACGTCACCCCAAAAGCCCCACGTCGCCCCTAAAACCCCACATCGCCCCTAAAGCCCCACGTCGCCCCTAAAACCCCACGTCGCCCCTAAAGCCCCACGTCGCCCCTAAAGCCCCACGTCACCCCTAAAGCCCCACGTCGCCACTAAAACCCCACGTCGCCCCTAAAGCCCCACGTCGCCCCTAAAGCCCCACGTCGCCCCAAAAACCCCACGTCGCCCCTAAAACCCCACGTCGCCCTAAAGCCCCACGTCGCCACTAAAGCCCCACGTCGCACCTAAAACCCCACGTCGCCCCTAAAACCCCACTTCGCCCCTAAAACCCCACGTCGCCCCTAAAACCCCACGTCGCCCCTAAAGCCCCACGTCGCCCCTAAAGCCCCACGTCGCCACTAAAGCCCCACGTCGCACCTAAAACCCCACGTCGCCCCTAAAACCCCACTTCGCCCCTAAAACCCCACGTCGCCCCTAAAACCCCACGTCGCCCCTAAAACCCCACGTCGCCTCCCCTAAAGCCCCACGTCGCCCCTAAAACCCCACGTCGCCCCTAAAACCCCACGTCGCCCCAAAAACCCCACTTCGCCCCTAAAACCCCACGTCGCCCCTAAAACCCCACGTCGCCCCTAAAACCCCACGTCGCCCCTAAAGCCCCACGTCGCCCCTAAAACCCCACGTCGCCCCTAAAACCCCACGTCGCCCCTAAAGCCCCACGTCGCCCCTAAAACCCCACGTCGACCCTACAACCCCACGTCGCCCCTAAAACCCCACGTCGCCCCTAAAGCCCCACGTCGCCCCAAAAGC
Source organism: Oncorhynchus gorbuscha (assembly GCF_021184085.1). Taxonomy (NCBI): domain Eukaryota; kingdom Metazoa; phylum Chordata; class Actinopteri; order Salmoniformes; family Salmonidae; genus Oncorhynchus; species Oncorhynchus gorbuscha. Next base: position 100,458,510 of record NC_060175.1, read on the forward strand.
CCCACGTCGCCCCTAAAACCCCACGTCGCCCCTACAGCCCCACGTCGCCCCTAAAACCCCACGTCGCCCCTAAAGCCCCACGTCGCCCCTAAAGCCCCACGTCGCCACTAAAGCCCCACGTCGCACCTAAAACCCCACGTCGCCCCTAAAACCCCACTTCGCCCCTAAAACCCCACGTCGCCCCTAAAACCCCACGTCGCCCCTAAAACCCCACGTCGCCCTAAAGCCCCACGTCGGCACTAAAGCCCCACGTCGCAGCTAAAACCCCACTTCGCCCCTAAAACCCCACGTCGCCCCTAAAACCCCACGTCGCCCCTAAAACCCCACGTCGCCCCTAAAGCCCCACGTCGCCCCTAAAGCCCCACGTCGCCCCTAAAACCCCACGTCGCCCCTAAAACCCCACGTCGCCCCAAAAACCCCACTTCGCCCCTAAAACCCCACGTCGCCCCTAAAACCCCACGTCGCCCCTAAAACCCCACGTCGCCCCTAAAGCCCCACGTCGCCCCTAAAACCCCACGTCGCCCCTAAAACCCCACGTCGCCCCTAAAACCCCATGTCGCCCCTAAAGCCCCACGTCGCCCCTAAAACCCCACGTCGCCCCTAAAACCCCACGTCGCCCCTAAAACCCCACGTCGCCCCTAAAACCCCACTTCGCCACTGAACCAAACAAAACAAGTCCCCTGTGAAACCAAACAGAGCAGAGCCACTACGGATGTTGATGGCAGTTCTCATCTTTCATAGACTAGATGAAGGGGGCCCCCATTTTAATCCAGTCCTAGAAGGCAGCATGATTCATCTGTGCTCAGATAAGCCAAGCAGCTAGCGTTTGATCACCAGGCATTGTGTGTGCTCTGCAGACAGCCCAGGTGACCCCAGTATTAGAAATATAAATATGTACCCAGGGGATGGCTGTTGTCAAAAATTGATCAATGGGAAATGTAAGGTTAATTAATATTGTACATTCCTCAAATGATATTCTTCGATAAGCACTCTGATCAATCAATGGCACTAATAATAGATTTTATTTCTGTGAATTGTCAAGTTTGAAAAAATATATATATATTTTATTTTCATGGTTGAAATATTTGTATGATAGTGTGAGATTTGTCTAAATAATAACTATTATGTGGATATAATGTAGTGTGTAATGTCGTGTACAAAATGAAACTCGTTTTTTGGGGGGGATGCAATAGCAGACTTGAACCACATGGTGACACTGTTGCCCACCAGAGGAGTTCCTGGCAGTATCTGTGTGTTTCCTGCCTCACCCTGAAGACAGTGATGATACACACAGAGCACACTGTAGCTCTTCTAAAAAAAACATCCATCCTCTCCTTACCTACTCTCCTTGCCTCCTCTACTTCATTACTCTAATCTGAAAGAAATGACTAGGAGGGGGGCTGGATACAAGCTGAATCGACGAAGTAGCGCAGAACATTCATTTTATAGCTTGATTGAAATTGAGAGGCAATGTTCCCACATTCACGGTAAACACTGCATTCACGGTAAACACTGCATTCACGGTAAACACTGCATTCACAGTAAACACTGCATTCACGGTAAACACTGCATTCACAGTCAACACTGCATTCACAGTAAACACTGCATTCACGGTAAACACTGCATTCACGGTAAACACTGCATTCACGGTAAACACTGCATTCACGGTAAACACTGCATTCACGGTAAACACTGCATACACGGTAAACACTGCATACATGTATCTCGGCTCAATTGGAAATGACTTTATTTAATTCACTTTTAACGCAGATCTGCTTCGATACTTCAGCGATACAGATTGAATCCGGGCCAAGTGCTTTTCTAAACAGTTCCGATGAAGGAAAGAAAATGACGAGAGAACAGATTTTTAAGTGACTGAGAATGAGACCCAGATATGGTTTATAATGTTTGTTACAGGCTTTGACCAACCTGTTGCCGTGGCCTGAACAGCATCTCTGTGTCTGTCTGTTAGCCTTCTGTTAAAGTCGTCTTTAAGGAGACGTTATGTAGCACATAGCACATAGTCCCAGCCACGTGGACACTGTACCGCAGGTAGAGACCCTGGAGTTGAACACCGTGCACTGATCAAACAGAACACCAGTGACAGAGCTTGTCTTGTCTCAGGGTTGCAACTTGAACAAAATTCCACCAGGTTTTTTCCCAGAATACAGTTTGGAGGATTCCTTTATTCCCTGGTTTTTCTTCACTTCATTCCAGGGAATCTTTCAACCAGTATTTCGGGAAAACCTGGGAATTTTGGGAAATGTTTCAACCCCTAGGAGTGATAAATCTGTAATGGTGGCAGCCAATCCAATACACAATACCCAGCACAGGATATAAAGTCCAGGCATAAACAGAGAATGCCTCTATAGATTCCAGTAAAGCACAGCAGTAAAGCGCACAACTGAAGCACAACTGTGGAAGCACAACTGTGGAAGCACAACTGTGGAAGCACAACTGTGGAAGCACAACTGTGGAAGCACAACTGTGGAAGCACAAAGGAAGTGAGATAGCAGAATAGATTATTGCATTGTGACCAGCAAATAGAGCACAGCACTTACTCATAGCGTTGTATTGACTGGTGGATCACAGCCGCAGATTGCTAGGGACTAAATGGTCATGTTGGAAGCCGAGCAAACAGATCACTTAGCTACATAACCATACAGGCTACAGTACGTGTATGGGCTAATGTGTACGGCAGGAACTCACAGGTTGTATGCCGAATGGCATTCTTTTCCCTATATAGTGCATTTGGGACGTAAACACAGGAAACCTAAACTCTTTCTCCTTTTAAAACGGATTACGGATTGTATAGCACTTAAACATACTAACATGGTTCATGAATGAATTATACTAAAAGGTCATAGAGGAAATTATTACCAATTAGAGAGCTAGAATCACTTGAACTATTATTGATGTAGGGAGGCCAAGGAGGGAGGGAGGAAAAAGAGAGAGAGATAGAAGGAGGTAAAGAGAGAGAAGAAGAGAGTGGGAGAGAGAGACTAGGAGAGAAAGAAGTAGAGAGAGAGAGCAAGAGAGATGAGGGAAAGAGAGAGAGAGAAAGACCCAGAGAGAAGGAGGTAGAGAGAGAGAGAGAAAGAGAGATGAGGGAAAGAGAGAGAGAGAAACAAACAGTCTAAAAGGAGACAAAGTGGACAGAGACCAGAAGGTGTATATTGCACATGGCCTTTAATCATTCATTTGCCTAAAAATTCATTCACGTTAAATTCCCTAAATCACTTACTGAGGTAATGTAATGTCAACTCCAGGGCCTGTATGTATTATCACTGTCTAAATACTGCCTTGTACAAGTACAATACATTAATCCTGTGTAGACTATCTCAATTTCTCTCAAATTACAGTGATAGTGTATTTATATAACAGTGATAATATGCTTTATTCTCTGAAAGATCAATACATTGAACTACAGTACTTAATGGGGAAGTTTAGGATTCTACAACTTGATGTTAGCTGGTTCCTCACCCTGGTAGTAGTCTAGATGCACCATTCACTGCCATTGATTGTTAGCTAGCGGTGGCTAAAGGTAGCTAAAAGTTTGTACCATTCACTTCCATTGATTGTTAGCTAGCGGTGGCTAAAGGTAGCTACAGTTTGTACCATTCACTTCCATTGATTGTTAGCTAGCGGTGGCTAAAGGTAGCTACAGTTTGTACCATTCACTTCCATTGATTGTTAGCTAGCGGTGGCTAAAGGTAGCTACAGTTTGTACCATTCACTTCCATTGATTGTCAGCTAGCGGTGGATAAAAGTAGCTAAAGTTTGTAGATTCTGTTTAGAGAAAACAGTATCCATTGGTTACAGTTTCTCCTGGCCTATAAGACGAACCATTTAATAACATCAAATTGTAAAATCCCCTAACGTCCCCTTTTTTTCTGTATATTTACTCTGTAGATGTTGATGTACATTCTGTCAAATTCAAAATGAATATATCTATCTATAAATATAGTAGTAGTGACAGGGTGAATACTTGAGCTGTATATAATAATTGTATATTTTTAGATATTTCCGATTTTTGTACGTATAATGTACCCTTATTGTGTCTGTAGATTTACAATGTAAATATATTATTAGTGTGAGTTTGTTGTTCTCAGTCAAAATAACTGGAGAGACTGTACATTGATTTGTGTGTGTGTGTGTATGTATGTGTGTGTGTGTGTGTGTGTGTGTGTGTGTGTGTGTGTGTGTGTGTGTGTGTGTGTGTGTGTGTGTGTGTGTGTGTGTGTGTGTGTGTGTGTGTGTGTGTGTGTGTGTGTGTGTGTGTGTGTGTGTGTGTGTGTGTGTGTGTGTGTGTGTGTGTGTGTGTGTGCGCGTGTGTGTGTTTGTGAAGATGTGCGTGTGTGTGTGTTTGTGCGTGTGTGTGTGCGCGTGCGTGCGTGTGTGTGTGTGTGTGTACCTGTAAGATGTCATTGTTTAAAACTGGTTGTGTGTTTCTTGATTTCCACCTTCAGTGATTACAGCTTTACTAACTGTCGTCAAAGTAGATGCTGTGAAGTCAGTTGTGACGCTAAGCTAATCTATCAGTGTTATTATGTCTCTTCAGTTGCTCTTTAGGACGACTTTCTGACTCCAAAGAAATGACAACTTGAACGTGGTCCCCCTTCCCCCACAAAAAAAAAATACTGTGTGACAATTCATGAGCATTAGCACTGTAGCAATCTATCTCTTTGTCTTTGACAAAACTGAAATAAAAGTTACCACTTGTATGAACCACATTATACAGTGTGTAGGTTCGTGTCCTTTATTTTAGCATAGATGCTTCAGGAAAAGTGTTGAAGAAATCACATTTCTGTTGATCTTTTCAGAGGAGAGACATGGAGTCTAACACGGTATCTGTCTGTCAACAAGCAACTGAATCCACAGTAGCTTGTTGAGGTCTTCCATATTCCCTTTGGATATTGACTGATAGTCTCATGATGTCAAAGATGCCTCTGGATTCCTGGAAGTGAGAACTACAGACGTACAAATCCTCCCACCGTCTGAGATGCCCTCGTACAAACAGTGAGTGTCATAAGTATTCACCCCACTTGAAGTAGATTTTCATTATGATTTTTTTGGGGGGGCGGGGTCATTGATCTACACAAAATACTCCATAATGTCAAAGTGAAAAGGAAACCCTACAAACTTTTACAAATGAATAAAAATGTAATAACTGAAATATTAAAGCAAGCCCCACATTAGTTTAGGAGTAAAATGTGGCTTCACAAATCGCAAAATAAATGACATGGACTCACTCTGGGTGAAATAACAGGATCTTTGAATGACTACCCCTTCCTCTGTCCACCATACATACACAACATCATTCTGTAAGGCCCCTCAGTCAACTATTGAATTTGTAGCTCACTTGATAGAGCATGGTGCTTGTTAAGGCCAGGGCAGTGGGTTTGATTCCTGGGTCCACCCATACGTAAAATGTATGAACGCATGACTGCAAGTCACTTTGGATAAAAGTGTCATGTGTATTATATTATTATTGAATTTCAACCACAGATTCAACTACAAAGACCAAGGAACTTTTCGAAAGCCTCACAAAGAAGGGCTGTGATTGGTAGATGAGTAACAGTAACAAATCAGACATTGAATATCTCTTTAAGCATGGTCAAGTTAATAATTATTCTGTGGATAATATATTTTAAACCACCCAGACACATCAAAGATACAGTTGTCCTTCTGGAATTCAACTGCTAGTGGATGTTACCATGAGACCATTGGTGATTTTAAAACAGCTACAGATGTCCCACTTTGGCTTCATATTTTCAATAACGGTGGTGGCTGCATCATGTTATGGGTATGTTTGACATCGGCAAGACTGGTGAGTTTTTTAGGATAAAAAGAAACTGGACGGAGCTAAACTGGACGGAGCACAGGTAAAAACCCCAGATGAAAACCTGCTTCAGTCTGCTTTACACCAGACACTGGGAGATCAATTGACCTTTGAACAGGACAATAACCTAAAACATAAGGCTAAATCTACACTGGAGTTGCTTACCAACAATGTGTCTGAGTGGCGACTGGCTTAAATCTGCTTGAAAATCTAAGATTTGGAAGTGTCAGTCTAGCCATGATCCCCAACCCCGTGACAGAGCTTGAATAATGTTGAAAATAATAATGGGCAAATGTTGCGCAATCCAGGTGTTGAAAGCTCTTAGACACTTACCCAGAAAGACTCCCAGCTGTAATCACTCTTAGAGACTTACCCAGAAAGACTCCCAGCTGTAATCACTCTTAGAGACTTACCCAGAAAGACTCACAGCTGTAATCACTGTTAGAGACTTACCCATAAAGAGTCCCAGCTGTAATCACTCTTAGAGACGTACCCAGAAAGACTCCCAGCTGTAATCACTCTTAGACACTTACCCAGAAAGACTCCCAGCTATAATCACTCTTAGACACTTACCCAGAAAGACTCCCAGCTGTAATCACTCTTAGACACTTACCCAGAAAGATTCCCAGCTGTAATCACTCTTAGACACTTACCCAGAAAGACTCCCAGCTGTAATCACTCTTAGACACTTACCCAGAAAGACTCCCAGCTGTAATCACTCTTAGAGACTTACCCAGAAAGACTCCCAGCTGTAATCACTCTTAGACACTTACCCAGAAAGACTCCCAGCTGTAATCACTCTTAGACACTTACCCAGAAAGATTCCCAGCTGTAATCACTCTTAGACACTTACCCAGAAAGACTCCCAGCTGTAATCACTCTTAGAGACTTACCCAGAAAGACTCCCGGCTGTAATCACTCTTAGAAACTTACCCAGAAAGATTCCCAGCTGTAATCACTCTTAGAGACTTACCCAGAAAGACTCCCAGCTGTAATCACTCTTAGACACTTACCCAGAAAGACTCTCAGCTGTAATCACTCTTAGAGACTTACCCAGAAAGACTCCCAGCTGTAATCACTCTTAGAGACTTACCCAGAAAGATTCCCAGCTGTAATCACTCTTACAGACTTACCCAGAAAGACTCCCAGCTGTAATCACTCTTACAGACTTACCCAGAAATATTCCCAGCTGTAATCACTCTTAGACACTTACCCAGAAAGACTCCCAGCTGTAATCACTCTTAGAGACTTACCCAGAAAGACTCCCAGCTGTAATCACTCTTAGACACTTACCCAGAAAGACTCCCAGCTGTAATCACTCTTAGAGACTTACCCAGAAAGACTCCCAGCTGTAATCACTCTTAGAGACGTACCCAGAAAGACTCCCAGCTGTAATCACTCTTAGAGACTTACCCAGAAAGACTCCCAGCTGTAATCACTCTTAGAGACTTACCCAGAAAGACTCCCAGCTGTAATTACTCTTAGAGACTTACCCAGAAAGATTCCCAACTGTAATCACTCTTAGACACTTACACAGAAAGACTCCCAGCTGTAATCACTCTTAGAGACTTACCCAGAAAGACTCCCAGCTGTAATCACTCTTAGACACTTACCCAGAAAGACTCCCAGCTGTAATCACTCTTAGAGACTTACCCAGAATGACTCCCAGCTGTAATCACTCTTAGAGACTTACCCAGAAAGACTCCCAGCTGTAATCACTCTTAGAGACTTACCCAGAAAGACTCCTAGCTGTAATCACTCTTAGAGACTTACCCAGAAAGACTCCCAGCTGTAATCACTCTTAGACACTTACCCAGAAAGACTCCCAGCTGTAATCACTCTTAGAGACTTACCCAGAAAGACCCCCAGCTGTAATCACTCTTAGAGACTTACCCAGAAAGATTCCCAGCTGTAATCACTCTTAGACACTTACCCAGAAAGACTCCCAGCTGTAATCACTCTTAGAGACTTACCCAGAAAGACTCCCAGCTGTAATCACTCTTAGACACTTACCCAGAAAGACTCCCAGCTGTAATCACTCTTAGAGACTTACCCAGAAAGACTCCCAGCTGTAATCACTCTTAGAGACTTACCCAGAAAGACTCCCAGCTGTAATCACTCTTAGAGACTTACCCAGAAAGACTCCCAGCTATAATCACTCTTAGACACTTACCCAGAAAGACTCCCAGCTGTAATCACTCTTAGAGACTTACCCAGAAAGACTCCCAGCTGTAATCACTCTTAGAGACTTACCCAGAAAGACTCCCAGCTGTAATCACTCTTAGAGACTTACCCAGAAAGACTCCCAGCTGTAATCACTCTTAGAGACTTACCCAGAAAGACCCCCAGCTGTAATCACTCTTAGAGACTTACCCAGAAAGATTCCCAGCTGTAATCACTCTTAGACACTTACCCAGAAAGACTCCCAGCTGTAATCACTCTTAGAGACTTACCCAGAAAGACTCCCAGCTGTAATCACTCTTAGACACTTACCCAGAAAGACTCCCAGCTGTAATCACTCTTAGAGACTTACCCAGAAAGACTCCCAGCTGTAATCACTCTTAGAGACTTACCCAGAAAGACTCCCAGCTGTAATCACTCTTAGAGACTTACCCAGAAAGACTCCCAGCTATAATCACTCTTAGACACTTACCCAGAAAGACTCCCAGCTGTAATCACTCTTAGAGACTTACCCAGAAAGACTCCCAGCTGTAATCACTCTTAGACACTTACCCAGAAAGACTCCCAGCTGTAATCACTCTTAGAGACTTACCCAGAAAGACTCCCAGCTGTAATCACTCTTAGAGACTTACCCAGAAAGACTCCCAGCTGTAATCACTCTTAGAGACTTACCCAGAAAGACTCCCAGCTGTAATCACTCTTAGAGACTTACCCAGAAAGACTCCCAGCTGTAATCACTCTTAGAGACTTACCCAGAAAGACTCCCAGCTGTAATCACTCTTAGAGACTTACCCAGAAAGATTCCCAGCTATAATCACTCTTAGAGACTTACCCAGAAAGACTCCCAGCTGTAATCACTCTTAGAGACTTACCCAGAAAGACTCCCAGCTGTAATCACTCTTAGACACTTACCCAGAAAGACTCCCAGCTGTAATCACTCTTAGAGACTTACCCAGAAAGATTCCCAGCTGTAATCACTCTTAGACACTTACCCAGAAAGACTCCCAGCTGTAATCACTCTTAGAGACTTACCCAGAAAGACTCCCAGCTGTAATCACTCTTAGACACTTACCCAGAAAGACTCCCAGCTGTAATCACTCTTAGAGACTTACCCAGAAAGACTCCCAGCTGTAATCACTCTTAGAGACTTACCCAGAAAGACTCCCAGCTGTAATCACTCTTAGAGACTTACCCAGAAAGACTCCCAGCTGTAATCACTCTTAGACACTTACCCAGAAAGACTCCCAGCTGTAATCACTCTTAGAGACTTACCCAGAAAGACTCCCAGCTGTAATCACTCTTAGAGACTTACCCAGAAAGACTCCCAGCTGTAATCACTCTTAGACACTTACCCAGAAAGACTCCCAGCTGTAATCACTCTTAGAGACTTACCCAGAAAGACTCCCAGCTGTAATCACTCTTAGACACTTACCCAGAAAGATTCCCAGCTATAATCACTCTTAGAGACTTACCCAGAAAGACTCCCAGCTGTAATCACTCTTAGAGACTTACCCAGAAAGACTCCCAGCTGTAATCACTCTTAGACACTTACCCAGAAAGACTCCCAGCTGTAATCACTCTTAGAGACTTACCCAGAAAGATTCCCAGCTGTAATCACTCTTAGACACTTACCCAGAAAGACTCCCAGCTGTAATCACTCTTAGAGACTTACCCAGAAAGACTCCCAGCTGTAATCACTCTTAGACACTTACCCAGAAAGACTCCCAGCTGTAATCACTCTTAGAGACTTACCCAGAAAGACTCCCAGCTGTAATCACTCTTAGAGACTTACCCAGAAAGACTCCCAGCTGTAATCACTCTTAGAGACTTACCCAGAAAGACTCCCAGCTGTAATCACTCTTAGACACTTACCCAGAAAGACTCCCAGCTGTAATCACTCTTAGAGACTTACCCAGAAAGACTCCCAGCTGTAATCACTCTTAGAGACTTACCCAGAAAGACTCCCAGCTGTAATCACTCTTAGACACTTACCCAGAAAGACTCCCAGTACATGTTTTTAACACGCATTGACACACGGGGGTTGAATACTTATCTAATCAAGGTACAGTATATTAGCGTTTTATATTTCATTCATCTTACAATTAAATCCATTTCAATCCCACTTTGTAACACAATAAAAAGTTTAAAATCCAAGTGGGGGGAGTGAACACTAATGATAGGCACTGCGTGTTAGATTCCGGTCAGTTGCTAGAGCAAGGCATTTCAACACCAGGATCATGGGTTCCATTCCCTTACCAGTATGCGTGCCTGGGTTAAGACACGTTGGATAAAAGGGGTCTGCTAAATTGCATACATAAAACATTAGGGTCAATTGGCAATGAAATCAAAATGGAGTCTGTTCAGGAACACTATCATTACTCGCGTAGTTACACCTCAATGGTTTGATTTGGTCTGGTCTGGTCTGGTCTGGTTTGGTTTGGTCTGGTTTGGTCTGGTCTGGTTTGGTTTGGTATGGTTTGGTCTGGTTTGGTCTGGTTTGGTCTGGTTTTTGGTTTGGTCTGGTTTGGTTTGGTCTGGTCTGGTTTGGTCTGGTCTGGTTTGGTCTGGTCTGCTTTGGTCTGGTCTGGTTTGGTTTGGTCTGGTTTGGTTTGGTCTGGTTTGGTTTGGTCTGGTTTGGTCTGGTTTGGTCTGGTTTGGTTTGGTTTGGTCTGGTTTGGTCTGGTCTGGTTTGGTCTGGTTTGGTCTGGTTTGGTTTGGTCTGGTTTGGTCTGGTTTGGTTTGGTCTGGTCTGCCGTAAATGGGCCCACATCCAGCCCTAATGAAGACCCTCCCCTCTTGATCCTCTGGGGTACAGACACATCCAAACTTTCAGCTGACTTAGAGGCAGCGGGGCTAATTGTCCATGACTGACAAGCCACGGGATGAGATGGGATCCATTCACCAGATACAGTACAGTCATATACTGACTTTTGGCCAGCAGCCACCAGCACCACAAGAAAAAGTCACCCAGTCACCACCAGCCACTACCAGTCACCACCAGCCACTACCAATCACTACCAGTCACCACCAGTCACCACCAGCCACCACCAGTCACCACCAATCACTACCAGTCACCACCAGTCACCACCAGCCACCGCCAGCCACTACCAATCACTACCAGTCACCACCAGTCACCACCAGCCACTACCAGTCACCACCAGTCACCACCAGCCACTACCAGTCACCACCAGCCACTACCAATCACTACCAGTCACCACCAGTCACCACCAGTCACCACCAGCCACCACCAGTCACCACCAGCCACCACCAGTCACCACCAGTCACCACCAGCCACCACCAGTCACCACCAGCCACTACCAGCCACTACCAGTCACTACCAGTCACTACCAGTCACCACCAGTCACCACCAGTCACCACCAGTCACCACCAGCCACACCAGTCACCACCAGCCACTACCAGCCACTACCAGTCACTACCAGTCACTACCAGTCACCACCAGTCACCACCAGTCACCACCAGCCACCACCAGTCACCACCAGCCACCACCAGTCACCACCAGTCACCACCAGCCACCACCAGTCACCACCAGTCACCACCAGCCACCACCAGTCACTACCAGCCACTACCAGTCACTACCAGTCACTACCAGTCACCACCAGCCACTACCAGTCACTACCAGCCACTACCAGTCACTACCAGTCACTACCAGTCACCACCAGTCACTACCAGTCACTACCAGCCACTACCAGTCACTACCAGTCACTACCAGTCACCACCAGCCACTACCAGTCACCACCAGCCACTACCAGTCACTACCAGTCACCACCAGTCACCACCAGCTACTACCAGTCACTACCAGCCACTACCAGTCACTACCAGTCACCACCAGCCACTACCAGTCACTACCAGTCACCACCAGTCACCACCAGTCACCACCAGTCACTACCAGTCACTACCAGTCACCACCAGCCACCACCAGTCACCACCAGTCACTACCAGTCACTACCAGTCACTACCAGTCACCACCAGTCACCACCAGTCAATAGCAGTCACTACCAGTCACCACCAGTCACCACCAGTCACCACCAGTCACTACCAGTCACTACCAGTCACCACCAGCCACCACCAGTCACCACCAGTCACTACCAGTCACTACCAGTCACTACCAGTCACCACCAGTCACCACCAGTCAATAGCAGTCACTACCAGTCACCACCAGTCACCACCAGTCACTACCAGTTGACTGGGAACAATTAAGGCCAACCCCAGTAAGACAGTGAAATGCTTAGAGAATTGGGACGGCGGTACATTCATGCCTTGAACAGCCCGTTCCATCTCATCCCAGAGATGCTCTATTGGGTTGAGGTCCGGGGACTGACCAGGCCACTCAAGTAAACTGAACTCGCTGTCATGATCCAGGCAATGATTTTCCACTCCTCAGTTGTCCAGTGTTGGTGATGGCGTTGCCCACTGGAGCCACTTCTTGTTGTTTTTAGCTGATAGGAGTGGAACCCGGAGTGATCCTCTCCATCCATGACAAGGATCGACTGGTTGCGTGTCACGAGATGCTGTTCTGCACACCACTGTGGAACTGCTCTGTTATTTGTCTCTTTGTGTCCCACCTTGCATGATTCTTGCTGTTTTCCTTCGACCTCTCATCAACGAGCCATTTTCATTTCTGCATGAGAAGCCCAGCATGAGATACTGGAACCAGCATGCCTGGCACCAAATATCATACCACTCTCCAAGTAGCTTTATCCCATTCTAACGTCAAACAGTAACTAAATGCATCGATGCCTGTCTGCCTGCTTTAAGTAGCAAGCCACGACCACGTGACTCACTGTCTGTAGGAGGGATCCATTTTTTTTGTGAATGGGGGGAGGGGTGTACCTAATAAACTGGCCTGTGAGTGCGTTTAAAAGACAGGTAAATCACATTTTTTGACTGCTCTGGGCCTTTAAGTCACAATAATAACCTCTTTACGTCCCAATCGTCTGCTTTCCCAACATTGTTCAGAGAAAGAGTCACGTACACCTCTTCTCATCTCATCCAACAGGAAAAAACCTGATTGAGGGATAGCAGTCATGGATATCCTTCCCTGTTCTAAATGGTTCTCAGCCCCTCAGTCTCTCAAGCTTCTCATCACTTCTCGGATGTTGTTTGGAAAACCACAATGAACTAATGAGTAACCTTCAGCCTGAGACCTGAAGACTTGCTTTACATTTACATTTACATTTAAGTCATTTAGCAGACGCTCTTTGCCAGAGCGACTTACAAATTGGTGCATTCACCTTATGACATCCAGTGGAACAGCCACTTTCATTCCTAGTGTAACTGGCCAGGCTTTAGCTCAGAGGCTTTCCAAAAAGATTTAACTTAGGAGATGTTATAGATAATAAATAACCTTGAGGCGAAAGAAATGCACACCTGTTTAGGTGAGGTGCTGGCGAGCAGAGTAGAACACCTGTTTAGGTGAGGTGCTGGCGAGCAGAGTAGAACACCTGGTTAGGTGAGGTGCTGGCTAGCAGAGTAGAACACCTGTTTAGGTGAGGTGCTGGCGAGCAGAGTAGAACACCTGTTTAGGTGAGGTGCTGGCGAGCAGAGTAGAACACCTGTTTAGGAGAGGTGCTGGCTAGCGGAGTAGAACACCTGTTTAGGAGAGGTGCTGGCTAGCGGAGTAGAACACCTGGTTAGGTGAGGTGCTGGCTAGCAGAGTAGAACACCTGGTTAGGTGAGGTGCTGGCTAGCAGAGTAGAACACCTGGTTAGGTGAGGTGCTGGCTAGCAGAGTAGAACACCTGGTTAGGTGAGATGCTGGCTAGCAGAGTAGAACACCTGGTTAGGTGAGGTGCTGGCTAGCAGAGTAGAACACCTGGTTAGGTGAGGTGCTGGCTAGCAGAGTAGAACACCTGGTTAGGTGAGGTGCTGGCTAGCAGAGTAGAACACCTGGTTAGGTGAGGTGCTGGCTAGCAGAGTAGAACACCTGGTTAGGTGAGGTGCTGGCTAGCGGAGTAGAACACCTGGTTAGGTGAGGTGCTGGCTAGCGGAGTAGAACACCTGGTTAGGTGAGGTGCTGGCTAGCGGAGTAGAACACCTGGTTAGGTGAGGTGCTGGCTAGCGGAGTAGAACACCTGGTTAGGTGAGGTGCTGGCTAGCGGAGTAGAACACCTGGTTAGGTGAGGTGCTGGCTAGCGGAGTAGAACACCTGGTTAGGTGAGGTGCTGGCTAGCGGAGTAGAACACCTGGTTAGGTGAGGTGCTGGCTAGCGGAGTAGAACACCTGGTTAGGTGAGGTGCTGGCGAGCGGAGTAGAACACCTGGTTAGGTGAGGTGCTGGCTAGCGGAGTAGAACACCTGGTTAGGTGAGGTGCTGGCTAGCGGAGTAGAACACCTGGTTAGGTGAGGTGCTGGCTAGCGGAGTAGAACACCTGGTTAGGTGAGGTGCTGGCTAGCGGAGTAGAACACCTGGTTAGGTGAGGTGCTGGCTAGCGGAGTAGAACACCTGGTTAGGTGAGGTGCTGGCGAGCAGAGTAGAACACCTGGTTAGGTGAGGTGCTGGCTAGCAGAGTAGAACACCTGGTTAGGTGAGGTGCTGGCGAGCGGAGTAGAACACCTGGTTAGGTGAGGTGCTGGCTAGCGGAGTAGAACACCTGGTTAGGTGAGGTGCTGGCTAGCGGAGTAGAACACCTGGTTAGGTGAGGTGCTGGCTAGCGGAGTAGAACACCTGGTTAGGTGAGGTGCTGGCGAGCAGAGTAGAACACCTGGTTAGGTGAGGTGCTGGCTAGCAGAGTAGAACACCTGGTTAGGTGAGGTGCTGGCTAGCGGAGTAGAACACCTGGTTAGGTGAGGTGCTGGCTAGCGGAGTAGAACACCTGGTTAGGTGAGGTGCTGGCGAGCAGAGTAGAACACCTGGTTAGGTGAGGTGCTGGCTAGCAGAGTAGAACACCTGGTTAGGTGAGGTGCTGGCTAGCGGAGTAGAACACCTGTTTAGGTGAGGTGCTGGCGAGCAGAGTAGAACACCTGGTTAGGTGAGGTGCTGGCTAGCGGAGTAGAACACCTGGTTAGGTGAGGTGCTGGCTAGCAGAGTAGAACACCTGTTTAGGTGAGGTGCTGGCTAGCGGAGTAGAACACCTGGTTAGGTGAGGTGCTGGCTAGCAGAGTAGAACACCTGTTTAGGTGAGGTGCTGGCTAGCGGAGTAGAACACCTGGTTAGGTGAGGTGCTGGCTAGCAGAGTAGAACACCTGTTTAGGTGAGGTGCTGGCTAGCGGAGTAGAACACCTGGTTAGGTGAGGTGCTGGCTAGCAGAGTAGAACACCTGTTTAGGTGAGGTGCTGGCTAGCGGAGTAGAACACCTGGTTAGGTGAGGTGCTGGCTAGCGGAGTAGAACACCTGGTTAGGTGAGGTGCTGGCTAGCAGAGTAGAACACCTGGTTAGGTGAGGTGCTGGCTAGCGGAGTAGAACACCTGGTTAGGTGAGGTGCTGGCTAGCAGAGTAGAACACCTGGTTAGGTGAGGTGCTGGCTAGCAGAGTAGAACACCTGGTTAGGTGAGGTGCTGGCTAGCGGAGTAGAACACCTGGTTAGGTGAGGTGCTGGCTAGCAGAGTGAACACCTGGTTAGGTGAGGTGCTGGCTAGCGGAGTAGAACACCTGGTTAGGTGAGGTGCTGGCTAGCGGAGTAGAACACCTGGTTAGGTGAGGTGCTGGCGAGCAGAGTGAACACCTGGTTAGGTGAGGTGCTGGCTAGCAGAGTAGAACACCTGGTTAGGTGAGGTGCTGGCTAGCAGAGTAGAACACCTGGTTAGGTGAGGTGCTGGCTAGCGGAGTAGAACACCTGGTTAGGTGAGGTGCTGGCGAGCAGAGTAGAACACCTGGTTAGGTGAGGTGCTGAAGAACACCTGGTTAGGTGAGGTGCTGGCTAGCGGAGTAGAACACCTGGTTAGGTGAGGTGCTGGCTAGCAGAGTAGAACACCTGGTTAGGTGAGGTGCTGGCTAGCGGAGTAGAACACCTGGTTAGGTGAGGTGCTGGCTAGCAGAGTAGAACACCTGTTTAGGTGAGGTGCTGGCTAGCGGAGTAGAACACCTGGTTAGGTGAGGTGCTGGCTAGCAGAGTAGAACACCTGTTTAGGTGAGGTGCTGGCTAGCGGAGTAGAACACCTGGTTAGGTGAGGTGCTGGCTAGCAGAGTAGAACACCTGGTTAGGTGAGGTGCTGGCTAGCGGAGTAGAACACCTGGTTAGGTGAGGTGCTGGCTAGCAGAGTAGAACACCTGTTTAGGTGAGGTGCTGGCTAGCAGGAGTAGAACACCTGGTTAGGTGAGGTGCTGGCTAGCGGAGTAGAACACCTGGTTAGGTGAGGTGCTGGCTAGCAGAGTAGAACACCTGGTTAGGTGAGGTGCTGGCTAGCGGAGTAGAACACCTGGTTAGGTGAGGTGCTGGCTAGCAGAGTAGAACACCTGGTTAGGTGAGGTGCTGGCTAGCAGAGTAGAACACCTGGTTAGGTGAGGTGCTGGCTAGCGGAGTAGAACACCTGGTTAGGTGAGGTGCTGGCTAGCAGGTAGAACACCTGGTTAGGTGAGGTGCTGGCTAGCGGAGTAGAACACCTGGTTAGGTGAGGTGCTGGCTAGCAGAGTAGAACACCTGGTTAGGTGAGGTGCTGGCTAGCAGAGTAGAACACCTGGTTAGGTGAGGTGCTGGCTAGCGGAGTAGAACACCTGGTTAGGTGAGGTGCTGGCTAGCAGAGTAGAACACCTGGTTAGGTGAGGTGCTGGCTAGCAGAGAACACCTAGAACACCTGGTTAGGTGAGGTGCTGGCTAGCAGAGCACCTGGTTAGGTGAGGTGCTGGCTAGCAGAGTAGAACACCTGGTTAGGTGAGGTGCTGGCTAGCAGAGTAGAACACCTGGTTAGGTGAGTGCTGGCTAGAAGAACACCTGGTTAGGTGAGGTGCTGGCTAGCAGAGTAGAACACCTGGTTAGGTGAGGTGCTGGCTAGCAGAGTGAACACCTGGTTAGGTGAGGTGCTGGCTAGCAGAGTAGAACACCTGGTTAGGTGAGGTGCTGGCTAGCAGAGTAGAACACCTGGTTAGGTGAGGTGCTGGCTAGCAGAGTAGAACACCTGGTTAGGTGAGGTGCTGGCTAGCAGAGTAGAACACCTGGTTAGGTGAGGTGCTGGCTAGCGGAGTAGAACACCTGAAAAAGAAAAGGAGAGCTGCACTCTAGGATCTCAGATGCAGTACTTTAATAACCTGATAACCAACGTTTCAACAGACAACCTGTCTTCATCCGAGTATAACAACAAACAATACACGTCACTATTTATTTAACCAGGTAGGCCAGTTGAGAACACCTTTATTTAACCAGGTAGGCCAGTTGAGAACACCTTTATTTAACCAGGTAGGCCAGTTGAGAACACCTTTATTTAACCAGGTAGGCCAGTTAAGAACACCTTTATTTAACCAGGGAGGCCAGTTGAGAACATCTTTATTTAACCAGGTAGGCCAGTTGAGAACACCTTTATTTAACCAGGTAGGCCAGTTGAGAACACCTTTATTTCACCAGGTAGGCCAGTTGAGAACAATTTCTCATTTGCAACTGCGACCTGGCCAAGATAAAGAAAAGCAGTTCGACACATACAACAACACAGAGTT
>NC_060175.1:100481134-100486134 GCF_021184085.1 Oncorhynchus gorbuscha
TTGGGTGGCTGGTATCAATGGATAAGAGTGTATTTTATAAAACCCTACCCGTCGGCGATAGGCCAAATTCCCAGTATAGTACTGAAGTCACGCCTAACGATCAATATTAAGATATTGATCTGAGTCAATCAGACAACTGGATGGAAATAAATTAGTTGATCAGATACGTTGATCAGATGGTGGTGAATATGAACAAGATGAGACAAGATTTCAAAGTCAATATGCTGTGTTATTAAAGTAGATACTATAGCGTCCCTGATTTACGGAGAAAGACCACTTCAATTAAATGTAGAGTCCAGGAAATGAGTTTCTAGACATATAGACTGGTTGGATGTTTAGAAACAAAACCAACATGTGTGCAACTATGGGGCAAAATAGACGGGGTTGGCTTAGATTGTTGACAACATGTACAACTATATTTTGTCTCCTATGTTTATTGAAAAACATACATACATTTGCACAATTAGCACTTGTTGTCTCTAAAACACAGTGCCTTCAGAAAGTATTCATACCCCTTGACTTATTACACATGTTCCAGCCTGAAAAATACATTAAATATATATATTTTTCCTTCATCCATCTACACACAATACCCAATAACGACAAAATTAAAACATGTTTTCATTTTTTTTCCAAATATAGTGGAAAATGTAGTACGGAAAATATCTAATTTACATAAGTATTAACACCCCTGAGTCAATGAATTTGGCACCTGTGAACCAGTGATTACAGCTGTGAGTCTTGCTGTGTAAGTCTCTAAGATCTTTGCACACCTGGATTGTACAATATTTGCACATTATCATTAAAAAAATGATTCAAGCTCTGTCAAGTTGGTTGCTGATCATTGCTAGACAACCATTTTCAAGTCAAAACTGTAATTATTTGTCTTTGTGTTTTAGGTTATTGACCTGCTGAAAGGTGAGTTTGTCTTCCAGCCTCTGTTGGAAAGCAGACTGAACCAGGTTTTCCTCTAGGATTTTGGCTGTGCTTAGCTCTATTCCATTTCGTTTTGTCAAAACAAACTCCCTAGTCCTTGCCGATGACAAGCATACCCATAACATGATGCAGCCACCACTATGCTTGAAAATATGAAGAGTGTTACTCAGTGATGTCTTGGGTTGGATTTGACCCAAACATAACGCTTTGTATTCAGGACACATATTTAGCAGTTTTACTTTGGTGCCTTATCGCTAACAGGATGCATGTTTTGGAATATGTCCATTCTGTATAGGATTCCTTATTTTCACTCTGTCATTCAGGTTAGTATTGTGGAGTAACTACATTGTATATGTGGTGTACAGAGAGGAGGTAGCCATTCAAAAATCATGTTAAACACTATTATTGCACATGGAGTAAGTCCATACAACTTATTATGTGACTTGTGTGAGGGAATTGTTTATGTTTATGCTTTTCTAATAACACTGTAGTCTGTTTGTGCATTTCTATAAACCAATCATTTCTGTGTTCATGCAAGTGACTGATTAAATAAATCCTCACTATCAGTATCTGTAATTTGGCAGTATGACCAGAACCTTGTTTAGAGAAAGGGATATCTTAGATTCATGGTCCCAGCTTAGAGAGAAGAAACCTTGTGAGGTGTTGGTCTGTTACATGCATGACCCAGTATTGGTCATCACATGAATGAAGCAAACATTAATTATGAATGATGAATAAGCTAAATCATGAAAAAATAACTTGTCTGTATATAAGAGATCTAACGGGACTGCCCCGGGAGAGCTCCTGACCGACATGTGTACTTGGTGCATTAAGTTTGTTGGAACCTCTCCAGCACGTTGACAATAAACAATGATTCGTTTAAGATTGACTTTGAGTTTCCCATATGTAGAATTTACACGACAACTATTAAGCAAATGTTTACTCCTGAACTTATTTAGGTCACAACCAGGGGTTGAATACCTATTGACTCATGACATTTCAGCTTTTCATTATTAATAATTAATTTCTAAAATCAAAAATGCACTTTGACATTGTCTTATTGTGTGTGTGTCACGTTCTGACCGTAGTTCTTTTGTTATGTCTTTGTTTTAGTTGGTCAGGGCGTGAGTAGGGTGGGCAGTCTATGTTCTTTTTTCTATGATTTGGTATTTCTATGTTTGGCCTGGTATGGTTCTCAATCAGAGGCAGCTGTCAATCGTTGTCCCTGATTGAGAACCATACTTAGGCAGCCTGTTTTCAGCCTTGATTTGTGGGTGATTATTTTCTCTGTCTGTGTGTTCCACTTGGAACTGTTTCAGTTTTGTTATTTCTCGTTGTTATTTTATTATTTTGTATTTTTCTGTGTTCTACTAAAAGAATCATGAACACGTACCACGCTGCACATTGGTCCTCCGATCCTTCCTTACTACTCATCGTCAGAGGAGGAAGAAAACCGTTACAGTGTGGGCCAGTGACACAAAATCTCAATTTAACAAATGTTTAATTCAGGCTGTCACACAAAAAAATGTGAGAAAAGTCATGGGGGTTATGAATCCCTTCTGAATGCACTGTAAATCGTTACTAGCAAAGTTTAGCCATATTAGCATAGACGTGACATCAGTCCTGGTATCAAGAACAAGATAATACTAGCTTAAATGAACCCCCTACAATTCCCCATAGGGCAGTTTGATGTTGATAGCTATCTGGTTTTCCAGAATCACAACCTTACATGTTTTCGTGACGTTGTCAGCTAACCCAACTATATACTGCATGGGTTTCCACAGGGGTTCAAACTAGCAGAATCATGCTGTCTGGATTGTAAACCTCTCAACATGATGTAATCTGGATGACATGCTGTTTGGGAGAAAGGGGCTCTGGTTGGTCAAAGGGGAGGAAGGCCTTCAAGGCCAGTCAGAGTCCAGACTGTGAGGAGTTATACTGTAGGACCTGATACAGCTGAGAGACATGAAAAGTGCTTTCATAGTAAGAACTAAGGACCACTTGTGACTTAACCTTGCATCATAAACATATCCTGAGTTCATCACTGATCTACATTCACTTGACTTTCCATCGCCTTCCAAAACATAATCTTCCCAACCCAATAATTCATTCCTTCATTATTCATGGAGTCCAATCGGCAGTAATACGATGGCCCAAATCAAATCAAACATTTAACGGCCATTCCCATGGTTTCAAATCAAACATTTAACAGCCCTTCCCACGGTTTCAAATCAAACATTTAACAGCCATTCCCATGGTTTCAAATCAAACATTTAACAGCCATTCCCATGGTTTCAAATCAAACATTTAACAGCCATTCCCATGGTTTCAAATCAAACATTTAACAGCCATTCCCATGGTTTCAAATCAAACATTTAACAGCCATTCCCATGGTTTCAAATCAAACATTTAACAGCCATTCCCACGGTTTCAAATCAAACATTTAACAGCCATTCCCATGGTTTCAAATCAAACATTTAACAGCCATTCCCATGGTTTCAAATCAAACATTTAACAGCCATTCCCATGGTTTCAAATCAAACATTTAACAGCCATTCCCATGGTTTCAAATCAAACATTTAACAGCCATTCCCATGGTTTCAAATCAAACATTTAACAGCCATTCCCATGGTTTCAAATCAAACATTTAACAGCCATTCCCATGGTTTCAAATCAAACATTTAACAGCCATTCCCATGGTTTCAAATCAAACATTTAACAGCCATTCCCATGGTTTCAAATCAAACATTTATCAGCCATTCCCATGGTTTCAAATCAAACATTTAACAGCCATTCCCATGGTTTCAAATCAAACATTTAACAGCCATTCCCATGGTTTCAAATCAAACATTTAACAGCCATTCCCATGGTTTCAAATCAAACATTTAACAGCCATTCCCATGATTTCAAATCAAACATGTAACCGCCATTCCCATGGTTTCAAATCAAACATTTAACAGCCATTCCCATGGTTTCAAATCAAACATTTAACAGCCATTCCCATGGTTTCAAATCAAACATTTAACAGCCATTCCCATGGTTTCAAATCAAACATTTAACAGCCATTCCCATGGTTTCAAATCAAACATTTAACAGCCATTCCCATGGTTTCAAATCAAACATTTAACAACCATTCCCATGGTTTCAAATCAAACATTTAACAGCCATTCCCATGGTTTCAAATCAAACATTTAACAGCCATTCCCATGGTTTCAAATCAAACATTTAACAGCCATTCCCACGGTTTTCCAGACCAGAAGATAAAGGGATGTCAAAGACAGTGTAATTAGACTCAAACACAAACACAAACAATTCCTCAGCCAGCCTACCTGGGGATGGAAGGTCTCATCACTAATTCAACATCCACTCAGTGGGTCCACACTCTGCAGTTAGAAAGGCAAAGGGAATGATTAGACCTCGACAATTAGCACAGAAATGGTATGTTTTTTTTATGTCTTCCTCTCCATTGATTTTACAAGTGGAAATACTTTTGTAACGGGTGTTTTACTAAGTAATGAGCAAGATACAAGCAATCAGAGGGTTGAATGATAATGTTCCTCCATTTGAAGAGAACGAGGTACCGTATAGCTTTTAACAAATTAAACATCATATAAAGAGAGAAAACAATAAAACTGGTATTAATATTCATGACATCCTGTTGATCGTCAATATCGAGGCTCTCAATGATTCCACCCTGATAACATTTCATTGTCTGAGCTTTTTAATATGTCTGACAGTGTCCGCAATGGAATGTATTTTAAATGGACACTATTTTCCAGTGTCCACATCAGCATACCACTTACACTACTCAGAGTGCACACGCCGGGAACACGCTAGTGTGGTTATCAGAACTAAGACAGTGTGTCCACAGGTTTGAACGTGGATGTAAATGGACTTACTAATGGGATGTTATTATTCCCTGAATCTTCAGACAGACAGGCAAATCGCTTCTCAGAAAACGACCATCCATTCCTTTTAAGATGAATCATCTCAGCGTTAAAACGGCAATCGGCCATTGAATCAATAACTAAGCGTTCGCTGAGGGACGGGGCTGGAGAAATGTA
>NC_060175.1:100491134-100501134 GCF_021184085.1 Oncorhynchus gorbuscha
TCAGAAATTGTCCAAGCTGTTTAGAGGCACAGTCAACTTAGTGTATGTAAACTTCTGACCCACTGGACTTGTGATACAGTGAATTATAAGTGAAATAATCTGTATGTAACCAGTTGTTGGAAAAAATGACTAGCCAAAACTATAGTTTGTTAACAAGAAATTTGTGTTTTAATGACTCCAACCTAAGTGTATGTAAACTTCCGACTTCAACTGTATCTCTCTCTCGCTCTCGCTCTCTCTCTCTCTCTCTCTCTCTCTCTCTCTCTCTCTCTCTCTCTCTCTCTCTCTCTCTCTCTCTCTCTCTCTCTCTCTCTCTCTCTCTCTCTCACTCTCTTTCCATCCATATCCCTCCCCAAACACCACAGAGTGCATAGACAAGTCACAGGAGGGTCAGAGCAAAGAGTGATGTCCATTATCATCTCTCCTATCTACAGATCACACACACCGCTGAGAGCTCTCCTGTCTACAGATCACAAACACAGCTGAGTGCTCTCCTGTTTACAGATCACACACACCGCTGAGAGCTCTCCTGTCTACAGATCACAAACACAGCTGAGAGCGCTCCTGTTTAAAGTTCACAAACAAGGCTGAGAGCACTCCTGTCTACAGATCACACACACACCGCTGAGAGCTCTCCTATCTACAGATCACACACCGCTGAGAGCTCTCCTATCTACAGATCACACACACCGCTGAGAGCTCTCCTGTTTACAGATCACACACACACCGCTGAGAGCTCTCCTGTCTACAGATCACACACACCGCTGAGAGCTCTCCTGTCTACAGATCACACACGCCGCTGAGAGCTCTCCTGTCTACAGATCACAAACACAGCTGAGAGCGCTCCTGTTTACAGATCACACACACACTGCTGAGTGCTCTCCTGTTTACAGATCACACACACCGCTGAGAGCTCTCCTGTCTACAGATCACACACACCGCTGAGAGCTCTCCTGTCTACAGATCACACACGCCGCTGAGAGCTCTCCTGTCTACAGATCACAAACACAGCTGAGAGCGCTCCTGTTTACAGATCACACACACACTGCTGAGTGCTCTCCTGTTTACAGATCACTCACACCGCTGAGAGCTCTCCTGTCTACAGATCACAAACACAGCTGAGAGCTCTCCTGTTTACAGATCACAAACACTGCTGAGAGCGCTCCTGTTCCAGGCTCTGATCAGGCCCTACACCCAAACAAGGGCACTGCGTTCATCCACCTCTGACCTGCTCGCCTCTCTACCACTGAGGAAGTACAGCTTCCGCTCAGCCCAGTCAAAACTGTTCGCTGCTCTGGCCCCCCAATGGTGGAACAAACTCCCTCACGACGCCAGGACAGCGGAGTCAATCACCACCTTCCGGAGACACCTGAAACCCCACCTCTTTAAGGAATACCTAGGATAGGATAAGTAATCCCTCTCACCCCCCCTTTAAGATTTAGATGCACTATTGTAAAGTGACTGTTCCACTGGATGTCATAAGGTGAATGCACCAATTTGTAAGTCGCTCTGGATAAGAGCGTCTGCTAAATGACTTAAATGTAAATGTAAATGTAAATGTTTACAGATCACACACACACCGCTGAGAGCTCTCCTGTCTACAGATCACACACACACTGCTTAGAGCTCTCCTGTCTACAGATCACACACACACCGCTGAGAGCTCTCCTGTCTACAGATCACACACACACCGCTGAGAGCTCTCCTGTCTACAGAACACACACCGCTGAGAGCTCTCCTGTCTACAAATCACACACCCCGCTGAGAGCTCTCCTGTCTACAGATCACACACACCTCTGAGAGCTCTCCTGTCTACAGATCACACACACCGCTGAGAGCTCTCCTGTCTACAGATCACACACACCGCTGAGAGCTCTCCTGTCTACAGATCACACACACACACCACTGAGAGCTGTCCTGTCTACAGATCACACACACCGCCGAGAGCTCTCCTGTCTACAGATCACACACACCGCCGAGAGCTCTCCTGTCTACAGATCACACACACACCGCTGAGAGCTCTCCTGTCTACAGATCACACACACCGCTGAGAGCTCTCCTGTCTACAGATCACACACACACACCACTGAGAGCTGTCCTGTCTACAGATCACACACACCGCCGAGAGCTCTCCTGTCTACAGATCACACACACCGCCGAGGGCTCTCCTGTCTACAGATCACACACCGCTGAGAGCTCTCCTGTCTACAGATCACACACCGCTGAGAGCTCTCCTGTCTACAGATCACACACCGCTGAGAGCTCTCCTGTCTACAGATCACACACCGCTGAGAGCTCTCCTGTCTACAGATCACACACCGCTGAGAGCTCTCCTGTCTACAGATCACACACCGCTGAGAGCTCTCCTGTCTACAGATCACACACCGCTGAGAGCTCTCCTGTCTACAGATCACACACCGCTGAGAGCTCTCCTGTCTACAGATCACACACCGCTGAGAGCTCTCCTGTCTACAGATCACACACACCGCTGAGAGCTCTCCTGTCTACAGATCACACACACCGCTGAGAGCTCTCCTGTCTACAGATCACACACAC
This sequence comes from Oncorhynchus gorbuscha, assembly GCF_021184085.1. NCBI lineage: Eukaryota > Metazoa > Chordata > Actinopteri > Salmoniformes > Salmonidae > Oncorhynchus > Oncorhynchus gorbuscha. Next base: position 100,493,691 of record NC_060175.1, read on the forward strand.
CGCTGAGAGCTCTCCTGTCTACAGATCACACACACCGCTGAGAGCTCTCCTGTCTACAGATCACACACACCGCTGAGAGCTCTCCTGTCTACAGATCACACACACCGCTGAGAGCTGTCCTGTCTACAGATCACACACACCGCTGAGAGCTTTCCCATTGAACAACAGATACAATTAGAATGGCAGTTATTTCATTGTTTTGACTGGTGAATAACTCTCCTTCTGCTCTTCACGGATCGCTATGTCTCCCTTGTCTCTCCTCAGCCTATCCTCAGAAGACGCGGTTCTTGGAAAACAGGACTGGATGGACATACAATATAGAAACAAAAAGTATTAAAAAACAGTGATTATATTTTTCGCTTTACTGTATATCAAACCAAATTGACTGAGATGTGCATTGGTCTGCAGAAATGAAGGCTACATCACCTGAACCATTCTTGTGCGATACTTAGACATTTCAAGACATCTGTTCATTGCATGTAGGCTACTGCTGCCCGCTCTTCAGTGACGACAAGGATCAGATGGAAAAATCGCTAATGGCTGCTGGCTCTCCAAATGGGGGATGATGCTTGATGCTTGATGACTGTGTTGATGAGGGGAGAGGAAAGGCGAGGAAAACCAACGCCCTGAAGCCATGTCACCATGGTAACCATTGACGGCTGTGTGGTCGTGTCTGTTGTTTTTTCATTCCTCTCTTCCGTTCGGTTGCGATGTAGGAGATGAAAAATTGGTCCCATGTCCAGGAGTCCACCTTACCATGCTGCTTGGTCCGTTGGTGGTGGGTGATTGTAACGCTTGTCTTCGTCCTCCTCAGACAAGGAGTAAGAAATGTCAGAACCAATGCGCAGCGTGGTAGGTGTCCATATTGTATTTAATACGAATACTGAACACTTGAACAAAAATAATAAAACAACAAAAACTAACAGTCCTGAACAGTGAAGCAAAACACTGAACAGAAAATAATCACCCAAAACTCAAACGTGAAACCAGGCTACCTGAGTATGGTTCTCAATCAGGGACAACCAGGCTACCTGAGTATGGTTCTCAATCAGGGACAACCAGGCTACCTGAGTATGGTTCTCAATCAGGGACAACCAGGCTACCTGAGTATGGTTCTCAATCAGGGACAACCAGGCTACCTGAGTATGGTTCTCAATCAGGGACAACCAGGCTACCTGAGTATGGTTCTCAATCAGGGACAACCAGGCTACCTGAGTATGGTTCTCAATCAGGGACAACCAGGCTACCTGAGTATGGTTCTCATCAGGGACAACCAGGCTACCTGAGGGACAACCAGGCTACCTGAGTATGGTTCTCAATCAGGGACAACCAGGCTACCTGAGTATGGTTCTCAATCAGGGACAACCAGGCTACCTGAGTATGGTTCTCAATCAGGGACAACGATTGACAGCTGCCTCTGATTGAGAACCATACCAGGCCAAACACAGAAATCCCAAATTATACCACTTTGTTTACATACATTTACCCTACATTACTCATCTCATATGTATATACTGTACTCGATACCATCTACTGCATCTTGCCTATGCCGTTCTGTACCATCACTCATTCATATATCTTTATGTACATATTCTTATCCCTTTACACTTGTGTGTATAAGGTATTAGTTTTGGAATTATTAGGTTAGATTACTCGTAGGTTATTACTGCATTGTCGGAACTAGAAGCACAAGCATTTTACTGCACTTGCATTAACATCTGCTAACCATGTGTATGTGACAAATAAATTTGATTTGATTTTGATTTGATTTAGAGAAAAAAGAACATAGACTGCCCACCCCAACTCACGCCCTGACCAGACTAAAACAAAGACAAAACAGAGGAACTAAGGTCAGAATGTGACATGAATCAATTATAGAACCCATTGCCCTTTATAGCTGTGAGGTCTGGGGTCCTCTCACCAACCAAGAATTCACAAAATGAGACAGAGCAGAATTAGGCCGATACCCCGATACCCAAAATCGAGAAAAGATCTGTTCAATTTTACAACCACCTAAGAGGAAGCGAGTCCCAAACCTTCCATAACAAAGCCATCGCCTACAATGAAATGAACCTGGAGAAGAGCCCCCTAAGCAAGCTGGTCCTGGGGCTCTGTTCACAAACACAAACAGACCCCACAGAGCCCCAGGACAGCAGCACAATTAGACACAACTAAATCACGAGAAAACAAAAAGATAATTACTTGACACATTGTTTACATTGAATTTAGAAAAAAACAGAGCAAACTAGAATGCTATTTGGCCCTGACCACAGTGACTGACCCAAACTTAAGGAAATCTTTGACTATGCACGGATTCTTTTGTGAGTGTAATTGTTTTTTTCTTCACTTTTCTTAATTATCTTTATAACTTTGGCAATATAAACATATGTTTCCCATGCCAATAAAGACCTTTAAATTTAAACTGAATTGCGAGAGAGACGCGGGTGGAAGAGAGAGAGAGAGAGTGAGAGAGTGAGAGAGTGAGAGAGAGAGAGAGAGAGAGAGAGAGAGAGAGAGAGAGAGAGAGAGAGAGAGAGAGAGAGAGAGAGAGAGAGAGAGAGAGAGAGAGAGAGAGAGAGAGAGAGAGAGAGAGAGAGAGAGAGAGAGAGAGAGAGAGAGAGAGAGAGAGAGAGAGAGAGAGAGAGAGAGAGAGATGTTGTGTTCTGCTCAACATTCGACCTGAAGAGCCTGTCAGCAGTCTGGTGAAGTCTGTGCCTCCCCAGTCCAGTACGTCCTGTGCCAGCTCCCCACACTCGCCCTGAAGTGTGTGTCACCAGTCCAGTGCCACCTGTGCTGGCTCCACGCACCAGGCCTCCAGTGCGCCTTCCCAGTCCGTTACGTCCTGTGCCAGCTCCCCGCACTCGCCCTGAAGTGCGTGTCACCAATCCGGTGCCATCTGTCCCGGCTCCACGCACCAGGCCTCCAGTGCGCCTCCCCAGTCCCACTCCAAGGCAGGAATCTTCCTCTGCGCCGGTGCCCAGTCCAGGCACAGCGTCCAGTCCTGCTCCAAGGCCGGAGCCTTCCTCTGCACCGATGCCCAGTCCAGGCATGGAGAGAAAGAGCTCCAAGAGGCCGGAGCCTTCCTCTGCACCGATGCCCAGTCCAGGCATGGAGAGAGAGAGCAGCGTCTGCAGTCCTCCAGGCATGGAGAGAGAGAGCCAAGGCCGGAGCCTTCCTCTGCACCGATGCCCAGTCCAGGCATGGAGAGAGAGAGCTCCAAGGCCGGAGCCTTCCTCTGCACCGATGCCCAGTCCAGGCATGGAGAGAGAGAGCTCCAAGGCCGGAGCCTTCCTCTGCACCGATGCCCAGTCCAGGCATGGAGAGAGAGAGCTCCAAGGCCGGAGCCTTCCTCGGCGCCAGTGCCCAGCCCGGGCGCGGCGTCCAACCCAGCTCCATGGCCGGATCCGTGGTCGGGGAGGGGGCTACGACCTGGACCGGATGCCGCCGCCGACACTAGTCACCCCCCCTACCCTCCCCATTTAGAGTCAGGTTTTACGGCCAGAGTCCGCACCTTTGGGGGGGGGGGGTGGAGGTACTGTCACGCCCTGACCATAGAGAGCCCCCGGTTCTCTATGGTGTTTAGGTCAGAGCGTGACTTGGGGGGTGTTCTAGTCATTGATTATCTATGTGGCTGGGTTGCATGGTTCCCAATTAGAGGCAGCTGGTAATCGTTGCCTCTAATTGGGGATCATATTTAGGAAGCCCTTTGTCCCACCTGCTGTGTGGGATATTGTTTTGAGTGAGTGCATGTAGCACTACGTTTGTTCACGGTCGGTGTTTGTTTCCTGGTTTAAGTTTCACTATAGTAAAGATGTGGAACTCCAATCACGCTGCGCCTTGGTCCATCTCTCCTCACGACCGTGACACATGGTGATACATTTGTGGACAAAATTCTAACTTTACATAACTTTTAAGATAATATTTCACAACTTCGCTCAGGTTAAACTTCTTAAACGTCTTCAACTACGACCCCGATTCCCTTTTTAACACGGACAAACTTCTGAACTTCTTCCACGAGATGCACCATCATATTTCTCTCCCCACATGATAGCCTACACCTTTTCTAATTCCTTATGAGTGAAAGTGTGCTCGTCTATGTGTAGTTATCTGTGATCAAACTTCAAACACAGTCCAAAGTAATATGTTTGATATTGTCTATCAAAGTAATCAGACTAGATATTTGAATATATTTCACTTTGACGATATTTCACTTCTTCACTTAATAAGTAAAACGTTTAAAAAAAATTCTACTACCATAAAATTAGTTGTTACATGCAAGTAACACAATTGGGGATGGTTGTCACTATCCAATTGCCTGATGACTTACACTCAATTGAATTCCACTGCTCTATAAATCACTCAGTCTAAATCTGCCATAGTAGAAGTAATTTTTGTAACTTAAAAAATGATGCAATTTTTTTATTATCAGCGATTGGATTGTCTCTAACAATTCTAACCAATCAGAGAGTATCAAAAGTTGATCATTATCATGTAAGCCGGCTCTGACCCAACCCATCGGTTTCTACACCATCATGAGGTGGAGTCAAGTGCACAGCCGTACATCGAGGTTAAACTAGTATCAGTTTTACTTTCAAATACTTAAGCTGCGTTTAATTGAGCTTTCATGAAGCAATGGAACCAATGGAATAGTCCCGAAAGTGCAAACCACCGCTAAATCTAGTACTTTGTGCAGGCTGATTTTTAAAAGTGTTTGAACTCGACAGGTCTGCCCGCTACATCATAGACTGGATTCAAGTGAACAGCATCATCAGCTGGAGATGATTTATCTTCTTTGTTTATGTACAGCCGGTCTGAAAATGAGACATTCAACAGCAAGAATCACACGGGTGGATAATTAGAACATAAATCATGGGTGAAATGAACTCTGGGATGTTTCTACACACTGTGATGATAACAGGTGGTACTTCATGACGGAACATGTGATATATCGTGTGTTTACACACACATATAAACATAGAGAGTCAATTATTGTGCGTACACATGCTGCCATTAAGGAACAATGTCCTTAATAAGGACACTTTCACCAGAAGGATGGGTTCTGTGCTTAGACGTGAGGAACAACACGGTATCCTACAAGAAGAAGAGGACTTACACAATCAAAAGGTAGCAGAGAAGAGACTAAATCATTAAGGCTTGATTAAAACCAACCACACAAATTCCCATCTACGAGAAGCCATGCACTACTACATTCATGTTTTCAGAGGCCTTTGTTATGACAATACGATACATTTGAATATGAATGGGAGAGTGATTCCATAGAGCAGTAATGGCATGGTTCTTTCATTTTCTATCTTCAGGCCTTTTCATGTGAATGGAAGATGGGGGATTATCCCATACAGCTGATATCTAGATGGAGGACGTGTTGGATATATATCCCATACAGCTGATCTCTAGATGGAGGACGTGTTGGATATATATCCCATACAGCTGATATCTAGATGGAGGACGTGTTGGATATATATCCCATACGGCTGATCTCTAGATGGAGGACGTGTTGGAAGGGTGATAGATACATCTTGGTGCATCCAAAATACCACTCTATTCCTTTAGACCAGAGCCCTATTGGCCATGCACTACTTTAGACCAGAGCCCTATTGGCCATGCACTACTTTAGACCAGAGCCCTATTGGCCATGCACTACTTTAGACCAGAGCCCTATTGGCCATGCACTACTTTAGACCAGAGCCCTATTGGCCATGCACTACTTTAGACCAGAGCCCTATTGGCCATGCACTACTTTAGACCAGAGCCCTATTGGCCATGCACTACTTTAGACCAGAGCCCTATTGGCCATGCACTACTTTAGACCAGAGCCCTATTGGCCATGCACTACTTTAGACCAGAGCCCTATTGGCCATGCACTACTTTAGACCAGAGCCCTATTGGCCATGCACTACTTTAGACCAGAGCCCTATTGGCCATGCACTACTTTAGACCAGAGCCCTATTGGCCATGCACTACTTAGACCAGAGCCCTATTGGCCATGCACTACTTTAGACCAGAGCCCTATTGGCCATGCACTACTTTAGACCAGAGCCCTATTGGCCATGCACTACTTTAGACCAGAGCCCTATTGGCCATGCACTACTTTAGACCAGAGCCCTATTGGCCATGCACTACTTTAGACCAGAGCCCTATTGGCCATGCACTACTTTAGACCAGAGCCCTATTGGCCATGCACTACTTTAGACCAGAGCCCTATTGGCCATGCACTACTTTAGACCAGAGCCCTATTGGCCATGCACTACTTTAGACCAGAGCCCTATTGGCCATGCACTACTTTAGACCAGAGCCCTATTGGCCATGCACTACTTTAGACCAGAGCCCTATTGGCACTACTTTAGACCAGAGCCCTATTGGCCATGCACTACTTTAGACCAGAGCCCTATTGGCCATGCACTACTTTAGACCAGAGCCCTATTGGCCATGCACTACTTTAGACCAGAGCCCTATTGGCCATGCACTACTTTAGACCAGAGCCCTATTGGCCATGCACTACTTTAGACCAGAGCCCTATTGGCCATGCACTACTTTAGACCAGAGCCCTATTGGCCATGCACTACAGTATGGACAGATAATAAATGGAACTGATCTCTGACGCCCGAGTCTCCACAGTGTCATATTTATCTAATAATATCTTGTGTCTGAAAAATAGGCGGATAGCTGGCTGTTGATAGGACCAGCCCTGTCCAATAAGAAAAGACACAGAGACCGTGTTAATACATACAGTCTGCTGATGGGAAGAAAGAGAGAGAGAGACAGAGAGAGAGAGAGCGAGAGACAGAGAGCGAGAGAGAGAGAGAGAGAGAGAGAGAGAGAGAGAGAGAGAGAGAGAGAGAGAGAGAGAGAGAGAGAGAGAGAGAGCGAGAGAGAGAGAGAGAGAGAGAGAGAGAGAGAGAGAGAGAGAGAGAGAGAGATAAAGACAGAGAGAGACAGAGTGATAGAGAAAGAGAGAGAAAGAGACATAGAGACAGAGAGATGGCAGAAGAAAGGATAGGAAATTGATTTTCGGAACAAGAAGGACATTGTGTTATCGTGAGAGCTCAGCTCAGAGTCACTGGTGCGTTCAAATGGCACCCTATTCCCTATAGTGCCTTTGGGCCCTGGTCAAAAGTTGTGCACTAAATAGGGAATAGGGTGCAATGTTTTGACACAACCACTGTAGTTGACGTGTGAGGGTCTGGGAAAGAACATTTTCATTCAATGGGTGGGTGTTCCATTCAATATGTGTTTCATTCCAGTGAGGTGTTCCATTCAATATGTGTTTCATTCCAGTGAGGTGTTCCATTCAATAAGTGTTTCATTCCAGTGAGGTGTTCCATTCAATAAGTGTTCCATTCAATATGTGTTTCATTCAATATGTGTTTCATTCAATATCTGTTTCATTCCAGTGAGGTGTTCCATTCAATATGTGTTTCATTCC
>NC_060175.1:100503634-100508634 GCF_021184085.1 Oncorhynchus gorbuscha
ACTACTTGTTTGAGCAGGAAATCCCATTTTGTTCGGCACTATGAACCGTCTAGTTTGATCCTACACCCACTAAGAACACAACACAATAGTAATATCGTGGCAACACGTTGGTCCCATGCTGTGCAGTACAGAGTTGAAGTATAAAGGCTAAGGACATCACTATGGATGTACACACAGATAGAAACAGCATCTAACAGCATGTACAAGAATATATAGACAGGGTCTATGGATTATATAATATATAGACAGGGTTTATAGACTACAGAATATATAGAGAGGGTCTATAGACTATAGAATATATAGAGAGGGTCTATAGACTATAGAATATATAGAGAGGGTCTATAGACTATATAACATACAGACAGGGTCTATAGATTATATAATATATAGAGAGGGTCTATAGACTATATAACATATAGACAGGGTCTATAGACTATATAATATATAGACAGGGTTTATAGACTATATAGACAGGGTCTATAGATTATATAATATATAGAGAGGGTCTATTGACTATATAATATATAGCCAGGGTCTATAGACTATATAGACAGGGTCTATAGATTATATAATATATAGAGAGGGTCTATTGACTATAGAATATATAGACAGGGTCTATAGAATATATAGACAGGGTCTATAGACTATATAACATATAGACAGGGTCTATAGACTATATAACATATAGACAGAGTCTATAGACTATAGAATATATAGACAGGGTCTATAGATTATATAATATATAGAGAGGGTCTATTGACTATATAATATATAGCCAGGGTCTATAGACTATATAGACAGGGTCTATAGATTATATAATATATAGAGAGGGTCTATAGACAATAGAATATATAGACAGGGTCTATAGAATATATACCATATAGACAGAGTCTATAGACTATATAACATATAGACAGGGTCTATAGACTATATAACATATAGACAGGGTCTATAGACTATATAACATATAGACAGGGTCTATAGACTATATAACATATAGACAGGATCTATAGACTATAGAATATATAGACAGGGTCTATAGACTATATACCATATAGACAGGGTCTATAGACTATATAACATATAGACAGGATCTATAGACTATAGAATATATAGACAGGGTCTATAGACTATATAACATATAGACAGGGTCTATAGACTATATAACATATAGACAGAGTCTATAGACTATATACCATATAGACAGGGTCTATAGACTATATAACATACATACAGGGTCTATAGACTATATAACATATAGACAGGGTCTATAGACTATATAACATACATACAGGGTCTATAGACTATATAATATATAGACAGGGTCTATAGACTATATAGACAGGGTCTATAGACTATATAACATATAGACAGGGTCTATAGACTATATAACATACATACAGGGTCTATAGACTATATAGACAGGGTCTATAGATTATATAACATATAGACAGGGTCTATAGACTATATAACATACATACAGGGTCTATAGACTATATAACATATAGACAGGATCTATAGACTATATAACATACATACAGGGTCTATAGACTATATAGACAGGGTCTATAGACTATATAACATATGTGTCACGCCTTGGTCATTGTATTTTGTGTTTTTGTTATATGTTTGGGTAGGCCAGGGTGTGACATGGGTTTATATGTTGTGTTTCGTATTGGGGTTTGTATTATTTGGGATCGCGGCTGATTAGGGGTGTGGTATAGGCTTGGCTGCCTGAGGCGATTCTCAATTAGAGTCAGGTACTTATCGTTGTCTCTGATTGGGAACCGTATTTAGGTAGCCTGAGTTCGCTTTGTATTTTGTGGGTGTTTGTTCCTGTCTCTGTGTAGTGTTCACCAGATAAGCTGTAATTAGTTTCACTTTCCGTTCTGTTGTTTTTGTATTTAGTTCAGTTATTTCATGTACCGCGATACTTTCATTAAAGTCATGAGTAACCTACACGCTGCATTTCGGTCTGACTCTCTTCATTCAACAGACGAACGCTGTTACAATATGGACAGGGTCTATAGACTATATAACATATAGACAGGGTCTATAGACTATAGAATATATAGACAGGGTCTATAGACTACATAACATATAGACAGGGTCACAGTCACATATTCCCATCTCAATACTACAGACCCAGAAGCAGAGTATTTACAACCACCATAAAACTGTGGAGAGAAAGAGAGAGAGAGAGAGAGAGAGAGAGAGAGAGAGAGAGAGAGAGAGAGAGAGAGAGAGAGAGAGAGAGAGAGAGAGAGAGAGAGAGAAGAGAGAGAGAGAGGGGGGAGTACGAGAAAGAGAGAGAGAGAGAGAGAGAGAGAGAGAGAGAGAGAGAGAGAGAGAGAGAGAGAGAGAGAGAGAGAGAAGGGGGGTAAAGAGAGAGAGAGAGTGAGAGAGGGGGTAGAGAGAGAGAGAGAGAGAGAGAGAGAGAGAGAGAGAGAGAGAGAGAGAGAGAGAGAGAGAGAGAGAGAGAGAGAGAGAGAGAGAGAGAGAGAGAGCGAGAGAGCGAGAGAGACAGAGCGAGCGAGAGAGAGAGAGAGAAAGAGCGAGAGAGAGAGAGCGAGAGAGAAAGAGAGACAGAGGGCGAGACAGAGGGTGAGAGAGAGAGAGAGAGAGAGAGCACAACGGTTTGATTTGTCTAATCTTAGCAATTTCTTCTCAGCTAGCTACATAGCCGTCTTTGTATCAAAGATAATTGCGTAATTATCGTATTTCGCCGTCCTAACGTAGTCTTCACTAGCCAGCTAGCTAACGTCCACTGATTAGCTGCACTGGGAAAACTATTACACTCAACTGAACGACTTGATTAGTGTAGTGTTAGCTAGCTACATAGCTGTCTTTGCTGTCTTCGTATCCTCGTTCCAAGATAATTGTGTTGTTTAGGTTTAGAGTGTGTAGTCTTAGAGTGATTATCTTAATTTACCGAGGTTAGCTAGCCAGCTATTTGTCGTCCTTAACGTAGGAGACTCTGCTAGCTAGCCAACAGCTAGCCAACGCTAGCCAACGTCTTCTGAATAGAACTCAACAACCCGGTCGCATTCACAGGTAGTATCACATTTTCATTTCATTTCATTACATTACAACGGTTTGATTTGTTTGATCGTAGTTAGCTACTTCGCTAGCTACATAGCCTTCTTTGTATCAAAGATAATTGTGTAGTCTAGAGCGATTTTCTAGGTTAGCTAGCCAGCTATTGTCGTTCTTTTAACGCAACGTAACGTAAACAACACTACTAGCTAGCCAGCTAGCCCCCGAATAGCAGCACTGTAGAAACTATTACACTCAACGGAACGACTTGATTAGTGTAGTGTCAACAACGCACCCACTGCCAGCTAGCCTACTTCAGCAGTACTGTATCATTTTAATCATTTTAGTCAATAAGATTCTTGCTACGTAGCTTAACTTTCTGAACATTCGAGACGTGTAGTCCACTTGTCATTCCAATCTCCTTTGCATTAGCGTAGCCTCTTCTGTAGCCTGTCAACTATGTGTCTGTTTATCCCTGTTCTCTCCTCTCTGCACAGACCATACAAACGCTCCACACCGCATGGCCGCGGCCACCCTAATCTGGTGGTCCCAGCGCGCACGACCCACGTGGAGTTCCAGGTCTCCGGTAGCCTCTGGAACTGCCGATCTGCGGTCAACAAGGCAGAGTTCATCTCAGCCTATGCCTCCCTCCAGTCCCTCGACTTCTTGGCACTAACGGAAACATGGATCACCACAGACAACACTGCTACTCCTACTGCTCTCTCTTCGTCCGCCCACGTGTTCTCGCACACCCCGAGAGCTTCTGGTCAGCGGGGTGGTGGCACCGGGATCCTCATCTCTCCCAAGTGGTCATTCTCTCTTTCTCCCCTTACCCATCTGTCTATCGCCTCCTTTGAATTCCATGCTGTCACAGTTACCAGCCCTTTCAAGCTTAACATCCTTATCATTTATCGCCCTCCAGGTTCCCTCGGAGAGTTCATCAATGAGCTTGATGCCTTGATAAGCTCCTTTCCTGAGGACGGCTCACCTCTCACAGTTCTGGGCGACTTTAACCTCCCCACGTCTACCTTTGACTCATTCCTCTCTGCCTCCTTCTTTCCACTCCTCTCCTCTTTTGACCTCACCCTCTCACCTTCCCCCCTACTCACAAGGCAGGCAATACGCTCGACCTCATCTTTACTAGATGCTGTTCTTCCACTAACCTCATTGCAACTCCCCTCCAAGTCTCCGACCACTACCTTGTATCCTTTTCCCTCTCGCTCTCATCCAACACCTCCCACACTGCCCCTACTCAGATGGTATCGCGCCGTCCCAACCTTCGCTCTCTCTCCCCCGCTACTCTCTCCTCTTCCATCCTATCATCTCTTCCCTCCGCTCAAACCTTCTCCAACCTATCTCCTGATTCTGCCTCCTCAACCCTCCTCTCCTCCCTCTCTGCATCCTTTGACTCTCTATGTCCCCTATCCTCCAGGCCGGCTCGGTCCTCCCCTCCCGCTCCGTGGCTCGATGACTCATTGTGAGCTCACAGAACAGGCCTCCGGGCAGCCGAGCGGAAATGGAGGAAAACTCGCCTCCCTGCGGACCTGGCATCCTTTCACTCCCTCCTCTCTACATTTTCCTCCTCTGTCTCTTTCTACCACGCTAAATTCCAAGCATCTGCCTCTAACCCTAGGAAGCTCTTTGCCACCTTCTCCTCCCTCCTGAATCCTCCCCCCCCCTCCTCCCTCTCTGCAGACGACTTCGTCAACCATTTTGAAAAGAAGGTCGACGACATCCGATCCTCGTTTGCTAAGTCAAACGACACCGCTGGTTCTGCTCACACTGCCCTACCCTGTGCTCTGACCTCTTTCTCCCCTCTCTCTCCAGATGAAATCTCGCGTCTTGTGACGGCCAGCCGCCCAACAACCTGCCCGCTTGACCCTATCCCCTCCCCTCTTCTCCAGACCATTTCCGGAGACCTTCTCCCTTACCTCACCTCGCTCATCAACTCATCACTGACCGCT